>NW_025848578.1:0-1477 GCF_002878395.1 Capsicum annuum
ATAATAATAGTAGTAGTAATAATGATTAGGTAATGTTTATTATTTTAGCGATTATTTTCCTCCTTTTGTATATCAAATCTACCCAAAGGATTAAAAAATCTATGAACATTCATTTCATTTTGTTGTCGACTTTGAATTTTTAATTCTTATTTAGTATTTAATAATAATCATTCTGTTTATTCCTTGTTCTCAACATGTCGAAGGTTGGTGGTAGGGATTGAGCAGCAATTTGTGTCAACAGTTAGAGGTTAGTCTGCTACGACAGATCGATCATATGTTGCACCTGGTGGTTATTAATAAAAAAGGGCTATTGTTGTTATTGAGAGGGTGAAAAGAAAGACATGACTCGAAGTTCCGATTATTCAATATGAAAAATATTTTGTAAATAAATAATAAGAAAATAAATAATAAACACAATTTATAACCATAATTTTAATAACTGATCGTGACTTTTCACCAATTTTTTTTAAATTATTTATTATATAATAAAATGATTATTATTTTATTAAGGAATTTGAAAAGGTATTTTTTTTATTTATAAAATAAAAAGTAAGCAAATTTGGATTAATGATATGATGATATGATGATATAGTTATTTTTAAAAAAAGTAGATTATATGTTGCAACAATTAAATTATCTGATGTAACAGGTTCACTATAGTTGCAACAGATGATATATCTGTTGTCACAGATGACCTATCTTATGCAACCTATATGAGTCACAACTCAATTAAAGCAGTTCTTGGAAAGAACTAACTAATAATAATAATCTGAAAAGTTATGACTTATCATAATATTTATTAATTTAATTAATTCATTACTTTTCACATTAATAAAAAATGTAATTAATAAATGGAGGTGAATGGTTAGATTATATGTTACAACAGATATGTTATCTGATGCAACATATTTTATATGTGTTGAAACAGATAATATATCTGTTGTCACAGATTTGTTATCTGATGCAACAGATATAAAATCTGTTGTCACAACTCAATAAAAATGGTTCTTCGAAAGACTAATTAATAATAATAATCTGAAAAGTCATGACTTATATCACAATATTTATTTTCTTAATTTAATCAAAAATTTAATTAATGTATGGAGGTGCATAGTCGCACCTTTTTGCCTCTCATTCAAATTCAATCCTCTATAAATAGGTCCGTCCTTACTCAATCGTTCATTTAAATACACACTTTATTTATTTATTGCATCTCGTCTTTCATATTACACTCTAGTAGATAAGATTATGGCTGACCCAGTGTGGGACGTTTCTTTTCTGCAAGACGCAGTGAATGAACTTCGGAATCAAGTTCGTGATCTGCAATGGGAATTGGGAGGAGTTAGATCAAGAATGCTCCGCGAGATACGCAGGCTGAGGAAGGCCTTGTTTCTACTTCCGGTTGAAGATTGGCTGGCTGGCAATGATGATGCTGATAATAATAATAATAATTAGACTATTATTTTTCTTTTAGTCT
>NW_025848578.1:1577-2250 GCF_002878395.1 Capsicum annuum
CTGAAAAGTCATGACTTATATCACAATATTTATTTTCTTAATTTAATCAAAAATTTAATTAATGTATGGAGGTGAATAGTCGCACCTTTTTGCCTTTCATTCAAATTCAATCCTCTATAAATAGGTCCGTCCTTACTCAATCGTTCATTTAAATACACACTTTATTTATTTATTGTATCTCGTCTTTCATATTACACTCTAGTAGATAAGATTATGGCTGACCCAGTGTGGGACGTTTCTTTTCTACAAGACGCAGTGAATGAACTTCGGAATCAAGTTCGTGATCTGCAATGGGAATTGGGAGGAGTTAGATCAAGAATGCTCCGTGAGATACGCAGGCTGAGGAAGGCCTTGTTTCTACTTCCGGTTGAAGACTGGCTGGCTGGCAATGATGATGCTGATAATAATAATAATAATTAGACTATTATTTTTCTTTTAGTCTATTATATGTATTTTTATTTGTTTAATAAATAATTTATGTTTGATCTTTGATATTTTAATCCATATTTAATTTTCATTCTGTCTATTATCTTCTCAACAAACATTTCGATGATTCGACTTAAAAAGGAATAATTTAGAATCCAATAGCAATAGCAAGATTTATCTGTTGGGTTTGTGGAAGGGGTTGATTTGTGTTATTTCAAACAGATTAATCATTCGTTGCAACAGATAA
>NW_025848579.1:0-4486 GCF_002878395.1 Capsicum annuum
AAGTTATCTTCTTGCAATTGAACCAAATAGGACTTCTTGGTATATCCTTATCCTAGTTGCTAATTCAGACCCCTTATTTCATAAAAGGATAAGAACCTTGCTCCTTAATTTCTTCATTCTATCCTACGATTCTCCTCCTGAATTCACATAGAATTATAAATTTATTTTAATGGTCGTCACTCATCAAAATAGTAAGATCAAGAAATTAAGAACAACCCATATGATAATCCAAAAAAAAACTACTATAAAGAATATCAAAGAGTAATCATGTTCTTGGCCTCAACCCAGAACAAGGGTATTTAGCCACGCATGTTTGAATTAAACATAAAAAATAAGTAATTAATCATACCCAAAATTAATCTTGAAGTAAAAAAGTTTAAAAGAAATAATAAGAACCCTAAAAGAGAGAATTCTATGCTTTTTCGCCGCTGCTATGCTTGCAAAAAGTGTTTGGAATTGTGCTCATGTGTTTCTTTTATACTTGGGAAAATTTCACCAGACCTACACCACCGATGCGATGCATCACTAATCGTGTTGATCAAGCCAACGCGTCGCATCAACTTAGCTTTGATGCATTGGAACTTTACCTTAAAATTCTGACCAAGTCTAATTTCACGTTGCGTCGTGTCACTGGAATTGTCATCTCAAATTTTGACTAAGTCATGGATTTTACTAATCGATGCAACGCATTGAGTTGGCGTTGCGTTACTAGAAATTCACTCAAAATATTCACTGAACTCTCGTAAATCCTCATTTTTAGTTGCTTTCTTTTATCCTTGCTCTCGTGCATCTACACATGTTCTTGGACTCGATAAAAATAGTCTTTCACATAAACATGATTAATTCTACACCATCAATAAATAATTGCTTCATGATATGTGTCCAATTTTTGTTTGAATCCCTTGAAAATTTTCCCTGTATCTCTAATAACATCAGTTAGCCACAACACATAATTTCGCTCACAATTAAATATAATTGACATAATTTTTGTTCTCAAAATAAGTCCAATTATGGGTAGATAGCGGTGTTTGGACATATAAATATGCCCAAGATTAAAAAATCAAATGAGCTCAATCTCTCAGCCTTTCTGCTAATCGCTCTTCTCCAATATAGATGATAAGATATCTACCATGCAAAAGTCTACACCGTCCGCTGAAATGCTTGCCAGAGAAAAAGTGGCATAATCAACTCCTCTGTCTTGCTCAAGTATTTGAAAAAGAAAAATTTCAACTCCTCTATCTTGCACTATTGAGCAATGTACAAGGACCACAGAAGAACAACATAAGCTAAAAAAGGTGAGAATATAAGAAGCAGAGGAATAGGAAAGACAAACTGAATGCTAGATTTAGTTCATCTTTGTTTGGTTTGTTAAATAAATAAAATGCGAATGCAAATGAAAATATTTTTGCCTTTTCTCATTCAAAAGAAAAGGCAGAAATATTTTCATTTGCATTTGCATTTTATTTGTTTAACAAACCAAACAAAGATGAACTAAACCTAGCATTCAGTTTTTCCTTCGTATTCCCCCCCTTTTATCTACTCACCTTTTTCAGATCATGTTGTTATTCTGTGGCCCTTGTACATTGCTCAACAGTGCTAGATAGAGGATTTAAAAATTTTCTTTTTTGGATACTTGTGCAAGACAGAGGAGTTGATAGTGCCAATTTTGCTCTAGCAAGCATTTCTGCTGCTGGTGTAGACTTTTTCATGGAGGATATCTTGTCATCTATATTGGAGAAGAGCGATCAGTAAAAGGCTGAGAGATTGAGCTCGTTTGATTTGTCCACTAACTTGGGCAAAGTTTTTTGATAGGGTAATGAGCCTGGAGTTACATAACATTTGATAGGCTTGGTATAGTCGGTTTAGATCAAACGTTATGTAACTCCTTGCTTATTAATTTATCAAATCCCTTGAAGGTTGGTTGAGCAAGCTGCATTGAGCAACGCTCGATAAAAGTGAGCTATTCAACGGTTGGAACCACATCTTGACTGTGCATCAACACATTTTGACCTAAAAACATACACAACGATCCTACATTATATCCTTTAAGGCTTCTGAAGAAAGTGTTTTGAAGGGCTTCAACAATGCCACAACTTCGAAGATAGTGTTCCTGATTGATCTCACAAGAGATCAGGAACTCTATACAACTTGAAAGATGACAACGATAAGCTTGAATACCAAATCGGCAAGCTGGAGGCAAGCTAGAAAATTATCAAAATTCACATACTATATCAAGCTCTGATCTTCTCCAAGAATTGTTGAAAGCATGCTAAGGCTAGAAAACATAATCAATTAATCCATATTGCTAATAAAGTAATGACACTCAATTAATCCATATTGCTAATAAAGTAATGACACTCAATCTATCTTTCAATCTCATTTGTGGTTCCGATTAAGTAAGGCTGCTTTCTTGGTCTTCTGCTATTATTTAGAATCTAGGTGATAATCCTGACAATGCTACCTAGATGTTGCTCCCTAAAAATTGACCATATATATTATTTTTCTCTGAGAGAAATGACAAATGGATTTTCATTACCGAATACAATTTCATATTTGCACTTGATACATATTTCTCATGTTTTAAGATAGTTTCATTGGTCAGATTCTCCAGAAGTTACTTTCTACCCTATGTATCCTTTTCAATTAGCTCTTAAATAATTTAGTCTTTTATCAACCACCCATTTTCCCTTGAAGGCATTCTCCCACCACACCTTCTAGTGTATAATCATCACCCTGAGCAACCCAACCATATAAATTTGAGCTAGGGCAATAACTATATTGATTTCATTCTTGGTTGAAGCAGTGGGAGGCTTCGAAGGCCCTCTAAGGTCTAGTGCATCCTAAAAGTTAGTCCAATCGCTATTGAATCTCTTTATAATGCCACCAAAACTAGATCCCTTCACAACGCTTGACATATAAACATGAGCAACAACCGACATTAAATCTTAACAGGGTATCAGATCTATATTCATGGTCCCTCAGCCTTATCAGTTTAGACCTACCAAACTTAACTATAAAATTGTAGATATCTTATTTGAATGATCAATGAATAATCGGTAAGAATAGCATTGACAAAATCAGTGTACTCTATGTGTGTTTCCACGATAACATTATCAGTAATACATACCTCCGGTGGTTCTATCTGCATGCAACTTATTTCTCCAAATCTATCTTTACTGTAGCCTCTTGTGTTGGTCGGTCAAAAGTTAATCAACTTTCAGTTCCTTATAACTACAAAGAAGATGAAAAAAATGATGTCACAAAAAGAACGTTATCTATCTGTTGTATCATATGTGGAGTTTGTTGCAATAGATGTGGAGTCTATTGCAATAGATGTGGAGTCTGTTGCAACAGATGTGGAGTTTGTTACAACAGATCTGGAGTTTATTGCATTAGATATAGAGTCTGCACAATAGATGTGGAGTCTGTTGCAACAGATCTGGAGTCTATTGGAATACATCAAATCAGCCTTGCTGGTGGTTTGATTTGTTCCAACAGTTGCTCCGTCTGTTGCAACATCTACAAAAGCATAAACTACAAATAAACAACAAATAAAAAACATCAACAACAAAGAAACAACAACATTTGTTCCAACACCTTCAACACCATCAACAACAATAAAGAAACAATACCATATTTTCCAACACCACACCATAAGTTCCAACAATGCCAACCCCACCAACAACATCAATAATAGCATCAACAACAAAGAAACAAACAAAATACATACAAAAAAAATGATACTGCCAGCAAGACTTTTAAACTTCTCCCAACAGATGACTTTTTTCGCTTAAAAATTCTTCGTTCGTTTATTCAACAATTAAAAGTTCCTTCAATTTTTTTAAGAGAAAAGTATCTATTACCCTCCTGAACTTGTCACATTTTATTCATGGTACATATGAACTTTGACTTGTCCTAAGTATCCCCCCTCCCCAAATTTGTTGTTTTGCAACATTGCGCGACTATTTTTTACTGATGGACCAGAGCATGTAAACCATGCTCGTACACATAAAAAAAGTGTTGATGTGGCTATCCACGTGGATAAACACCATCCACTTCCCTTATATTTCCTATATTAAAAAATAACCAACTTTTACCCTTAATTATCTAAATTCTCTCTAAAACTATATATTTTTCAATTTTATTCAACTCCAAAATTGTGAAAGATTAAATTTTCGTCGATCAAGTAAGCTATTATCTAAAAATTTATATTTTTTGGTATGTGTTAAAAATAAAAAATTATTTTTTTTGGTTAGTGTTTCATAGTAGTTTTTGGTTAGTGTTTCGATTACGATTTTGAGGAGACTCGCATGCACAAATACATTTCTTATTATAATTAATGGAATAAGAAATTACACTTTAAGTTAGGAGTGTACAAAAATTGAATCGATAAAAATGTTATTGATTTATCGTTATTGGATTAACGATTTTTTTAATGATTTTGTAAAAAAAATTATTGGGTTATTGATTCGATTTTGATTTTTTT
>NW_025848580.1:0-1254 GCF_002878395.1 Capsicum annuum
TTGGTTAGGCGATGCACTCTACTTCGCAAAGCCATAACTCCTTGCTCGGGTGTCGGATTTTGATGAAATTAGTATCATTGGAAAGGTAATTCAATTATCTACAATTTGATAGGTCTTGGAATGAAATATTCCATTTATATTAAGAGATATTCACATTTGAAGTTGACCCTTGTAGAATCGAATGTCAAACTTTGGATGAATCAATTGGTCTTAGCTCAGCTTTTTTCTAGGTCATTGCTATGAACATCTTTCACCTCTAAACTAATCCATAGACTAGGATAATGATCATGCAACTTGTATTCATGTGTGAATCACTTGGTTAGAGCTTAGATGCACAAGAACAACAGTTAGAATTCTAGTACGAAAATATGGGGTATTACATTATCTCCCCCTTGGGAATATTCGTCCTCGAATGTGGATAACTAACCTGAAACCCAGAGGAATCTTAGTCTTCAAGCTATCATGTGTAACTCATAGAACTGAATCACTGGATCTCAAGAATAATGAGCTACTGAACTGGTCTGCAAGCGCATGAATCCTCAAAAAAATAACTATATGGCTAAGATTGAAACGAGAGTGTCAACTTATGAGTAACCATTACTTTGCACTGCATCTAATCTCATGGGAAAGGATGAGGTTTATGACATAAAAACTCGGGGTATTACAACATCCCCCTCTTGGAATCGTTCGTCCCCGAATGATAATAATTTGATGAAAATACTAGGAAGAGAATGTGATACTACACAGGATACTTATGAACTGAATCATGACTTAATATCTGAAACTGAAATTGATTCATGAACTGAGCTAAATTCATAATTTAATTGGACACAAACACATTGCCTCTTGAAATGTACATACATATAAGACTGCGGATAGTAAGACTAGCTGGAAAATTAAGAATATATAGAAGCTTATCTTCTTGCTTGCTAAACTAGATTACAGGCTATATGGACTGGATCATACTGACTACTCATACTCAAATGGAGTATTTCTTTAGCACTTTTCTACGAAATTCTATTGACATTAGGGAGCAAAGAATTTTGGGCATGCTCTGAATAATACATTTGACTAAGAAATTACAACATTGATATAACTCTATAGCATGGAATATAATTATATAACTCATAAACTAGGATAGGATTGCTAGGCCGTAGGCAATGCAACTTCTTACTTTTAAGCTTAGCATCACTTCTCAAATGCTCGCTCAACTATACTATTCCCCTTAAATACCATACTCATTTGATTCAACTT
>NW_025848580.1:1354-3190 GCF_002878395.1 Capsicum annuum
AATGACTAATTTAAAACTCTTGATATAGATTCACTAGTGCATATTGCATTCATCATCTTACACCTAAATGACATTCAAGCCTATCATTAAAAATCACATATAACTTTAAGGAAAATACCCCTAAAGGCATACTTCAAATATTCTCTAAACCTTTATCAACAACAATTTCTTGCACTATTCTTAAAAATATACACACAATTTCTAACTAACCATGACATGTATCAAAGACTTAGCCTCAATCTTACTTCACACTTTAGCCTTAGATAGAAAAGCATAAATAATCTTTCTTAATGAGGGTCATTAACTCTCTTAGATATAAACCATTGCTTATCCATGATCATCACCACTATCTTAACATAGGAAGAGGTCACTGAAGGGCTAACACATAAGAACCTGAAGCATGAAAACTACACTACATAACATTAACACTTATCTTTGTCCTGATGAATAAAATATCAAAGGCATGGATTCATTAATGAAATCTAAGCTGAGGACATGCATGATATAATGCGAACTTTACTAGTATCATGAGTTTAAAAACTGGTCATACTCTGAAACATGAGTTTATACTTATCATGAGCTATTTAATATAATACTGGAATTCATAGATTCATAAGAGACAACTTAAATCACAGAGTGAAGCTGTTACATGCTTGCTAGAAGCTGAGAATGGGCTTGAGCACACATGATAGGTATAAGCATAGGTCTGTGGCATGTATTTGTCAAGCAAGTGATGGATTTGGTGAGGTAATGACTAAAATTCAAGGAATACTCTAGAGTAAAAAGGGATCACTATCTCATCATAACTCATTATTGACATGTATCACAATCTAATTCTCAAAACTTGGTTTGGTTCTTCACTAACCATCTCCCCCTTAGGTCAAAGCTGGTACTCTAAGTATGATGGTCTACTCAATATCCTCGAGATTAATCCATAATTTCATCATTCTATTATCTACACATAAATGCTAAACTCACAAGAATAAACTAATTTTGAACTTACCAACTTCATTCTTAAACAACCCATCCATATGCCATCCTTAACTTTCTAGCTTCAATAATCATCATCAAAGACTTACACTCTCATTTGCAACCATACCTACATCTCTAATCACATAATCATAACCTACCAAGATCACACCTCTATTCTTATATTTTTTTTCCAAACCATGAAAATAATAATCATACTAAAAAGGCTCAACATCTTCAATCATAACTCCTTAACTTATTTATCAAGAACATCATAAACTATCTAACTAGCCTTTCTCCACCTAGCAACTCAACGTTACTACTAACCACACAATATACAATAATCCTAAAAAATAATGCAGCCCTATAGCACCTTGGGAATACCTCTACACCATACTTTATTACGAACACATGATCTTATACTCTTGCATACACTGTTCAGGCCTACTAGATCACCTCCATATAACTAGCATCAACAACCGAACCATCAACTGTTCAAACTTAATGTCTAAAGCTAAACATGATTTACAACCCAATCTCACACACAATTTTCACTTCAAAACTATAGAACATAGCATTAAGAAAAACTAGTACACAATTACAATCGATCATAATCATATGGCCTATCTTATTCATAATCTGTTAACACATCCTCCTTCTTCACATTATTACTATTTACCCATCTTCACACCTAAATTACTTTCATAGCTATATAAATTTCAACTAAACTTCCTCTTACAATCTCAGGAAAGCATAAATTAACAATACTCAACCACTAAGTACTTCCATCAAAACCTATACTTTCCTAGCACAACAAATACCATCAATAACTCTTTTCATACTTCAAGAAAACAACAATCCACCTTA
>NW_025848581.1:0-2077 GCF_002878395.1 Capsicum annuum
GTATGACCAGAGATTGTATTATTCCAGAAGAAATATGTGAACAAGACGAGATATCAAAGACATAGATACCAAGATTTTACCGTAATAAAAAAGTTATTCGACTCAATAAAATATTATCAGAATTATTTAATAATTATTCAAATCAAAAACCTATTTGGATATATAGCTCGAGGAATCAAACATTGGTTTATTCAACTTGTAAAGAAGTTAGATACCAAGACATGGAAGAACTTAGGAAATGGGGATTAATACTCCTCGGACCAGAAGAACAACCATTAACGAGATCTATCAATAAAAGAATTATTTCAGAAGAAGCTATGGAACAATTTTGTGAAAAAATTGACCAAAAATACAATGATCACATATGAAGCAGATGTAGTGGCAGACACAACATTATTCTAGATGTGATGCTACACTGACAAGAAGATAGAAAATAGCAGATACGACAAAAAAGAGATAGCTATAGAGCAAAATATTGGAGATAAAAGACAAACTATTAAATTGTGAAAGCAACATGTAACAAACTTTCACAATTTTCTTACGTAAAATCTATTGTATAAAGTTTGTAAAGACTTTTTGATAGATTAGTTTTTCTAGGTTTTTTGACTTTTTAGCCAAAAACATTTATGATGTAAAGACTTTCTTGTAAATTATGTTACAGAAATAATTTTTGAAGACTTTTGTAAAGGATTAGGTAGAATACATGTAAAAAAATTAGGAAAACTTTTGTAAAGTTTCTTATTATAAATGAAAGGCATCGAAGGCAGAAAGAAGCAAGCCTTCATGCGTTGAAGCAAAAACTCTCTCTTAACTACAACAAATATTTTGATTATTTAAAAACAGGTATATTTCAATTGAAAAATCTATGGAGGAACAAAGCTTAGAATTATCAAATCCACCAGAACAGGTATATTCATTTTCTATTATGAATAGCTAAATTCATAAATTCCTAACAATCATGATATGATAAAATGTTCATGTTAGTTGCTTTATAGTAGAATTATTCAAAAAATAGCATGTTAAGAAGTTTATTAGCAAAGTGGAAAAGGAGAAAAATCTCTAAGAACTATGTCATCCTAAAGGTGAAATCGGTGAGGCAAGAAAGCTGTGATAGGGGAGTAGCCAGAGTAGAGGCGCTGTTTAAGGAAAAAGTATCCAGATTACCATGTTAATAGTGACCGAAGAATATGTTATTTAAGAATAATCTAGTATATAGTAATCTAAAGTGATCATATTTTGTTATGTGTATGATTGAAGGGAATATTTTGAAAAAGTATCATATGAAGAATGAATACTTATTCTATGAATACTTATTTACCTGACGAAATGGTAGATAAATTTAAAATACTTGTTTTATATATACTTAAAGATGTAGAAATTACAGATATAATAAAAATCATATTAGAAAAAATATTTGATAAATATTTTATGACTAGAGTAAATTATATATCACACTTACCTAACTACTCTTGCAAATGCTTATGTACCAAACCTATATATCAACCATGATAAATTATGTATATTTGGAATTTTGGAAAATGAATATGAAAAATATACAATCAACAGAAAAACAAATGAAAAAAAAATTAGATTAATATATGAGGACTAAAAATATAAAATGTATACAATTTCTCAGTGAAAATATAGAAGGATTAATGAGATTAAAACTAAAAACTAAAAAGTATTATAATAAAGTATTTAACCAATTTTAAATGATAGATAATCTTAAAATATTAATCTTATATATACTTAGAAATATAGAAATTATAGATATTAAGAGAATAATATTAGAAAAAATATTAGACTATGAAATTGAAATGATAAATTGGATAGAACAATTATACCTAGATAATTACCCAGATAAATATTATTCAGACTAAAATGTTAGAATATATTAGAAAAATTAGAGAAAACCAAAGTGACTTATAGGAAGAAATTAATTATAGAAACCGGCTCAAAGAAATAATGAAAAATTTAAAAGAAAAATTAATATGGATAAAAGAAACCTTAGAAAATCTAGAAAAAAATACAGATAAAAGTTTATATAATATAAAAAAACTCATTAAGAGAAGAAGAA
>NW_025848582.1:0-1436 GCF_002878395.1 Capsicum annuum
AAAAATTCAGCAATAATGCTTTTAATAACATCCTTCCCTAATAAATTGCTACTGCATCCTCAACTATTTAAAAATATTGAGTTTGCCCGGGAAAAAGTTCCCATGCATCACATTCAGTCCAAGAGCTGCTTTCCTTTTTATGTGAAGTTTTCCTTTGCTGTCCACGGGTCCCCAAAGTGCTGTAATCTTCCTTATTAGTACCTGAAAAGCATGCTAATCACATAGGTCAGCTCACTTAACTAAAAATAGACTAAAAGTGCAAGAATCATGTATTTTATCCTCAAAACTTAGCTAAAACATGGGTAAGTTATGGTGCTTAGGCGTATAAATACGCCCAACATCACCACCCCACACTTAAAGCTTTGTTTGTCCTCAAACAAAATAGTACATCCATACGAATACCTAACTAAAATTCACAAGAGCAACACAAAATTTTCAACAAGACATACACTGCAATTATTAACAAAGAGTAGATTTCTTGATAATACTAGAAACAACTCACCCTCCGACATAGACTCATTCAGTTGGTTAATTCGTATACCCAAGTTAAGCCAAAAAAATCATATAAAACTACCCAACAATCATCAACCATGTGTGCTCACACAAAATGTTACCCATAATCACTCATAGTTTTGCATTTTTCAGAAATATGGGTATAAGAACTTGCTTGCTTTCACTCTCACAAAGAATTCTTAGATTACAACTGATGACCATATGCTTGCCCTTAGTGTAATGCTCCACTAATATCAGAATGCTAAGGTTAGGATCAAATAGGTCTTTACGGGTTGTAAAGTAGGCTAAAGGGACGGGTAAGACTATTTTGGCCAGAAATGGTGACTATGCTCCCTAAGCGCTTTAATACACTACATTATGCCATTTACACTAACCTTTAACAACCACTCTACCCTTCTTCACCCATTTTGTTACTCAATTAAAATACTATGATGGGAATATACAACTCTTTTTTTTCTTTATTTTTATTAAGCATCCCTATGATAGCCACCCTCGATCACAATATTTTCATGTACCAATAACTAAACTTTGGGGCATCACTTTCACCATTTTCCTCTTGTTTTGCCACACTCTTTACTCAACTTGATTCTACAATTTAAAGCGCTTAGGAGCTTTTGGATCAAATTATGGTCTTTTCAGAAAAATGGATTAGGCTATATATGGGGTTGCCAAAGAAAATAGCTAAAGGCTCAATGGGTGTTCACTAGGACAATGTACAAAGGTAGGTAAAAAGAAGATAAAAAATCAGGGCTGCCAAAGAAATGCCTAAATCATTTCCTAAACTCACAATCTTTATTTTGCTTCACACACACACACTAGGTAAGTTCTAGCTTCAACTGCAACAAAGAATATACAATAACCTTACACACACATGGCACATGGTCAACTTAATTGGGAGCATTATAGATTCTTGACCCAACAGA
>NW_025848583.1:0-1332 GCF_002878395.1 Capsicum annuum
CCTTAAGTTGTGTTATGCATGATGCATTATCTTCATACAAAATAGAGCTAATACATCAAAACCCCTCTGAACTTGTCCCGACAACTTAGTTTAGCACTTAAACTTTACGAATAATTATTTACCCCCTTAACATCTTTATAGTGAATTAAGTTCCTCTCGTAATATATAATACCACTCTCATGAGAGAGAGTGCGTCACACTGGCTGACACGTCAGCGCCAGATCACCGTCACATCATAGTCACGTAAGTAAAGTATTTTTTAATATTTTTATATATATCTATATAAACTATATATAAATTTTTTTTTTTTATATATATATATATATATATATATATATATTTTAAAATATATAAAATATATTAAATTAAAAAAAAACCCAACCCCCCATTTTTCTTCTTCTTCATACTCACCCCCTCCCCCCCCCCCTCCCGTCTACCCCCACCTGCACAGACGCCTCCATCCACTCCCATACCTAAACATACCTCCATTCACCTCTGTACACCCCCACACAACCACACCTGCCAAGTTTTCCAGCGTATTTTCGCCGAAAAACTCAACCCACTTGAAAATTTTAACTACCACCATCGAAAAATATCATAAAATAGTGATTAAAAACTCAACCCATATGAAAAATTCGATCAAATCAACACCAAATTCTCTAAAATCAACAATCAAACATCCAAATCATGTAGATTTTTTAATTTTCAAATTCAATTTTTTTTTATTGATCTAAGAGGTCGAAGGAGGATAAATTAAATGTGGGGGTGACAACTTTCATAATTGGAGGAAAGGTGGGGTGGGGGTGTTGGCTAAGAAGAAGTGGAGGGGGGCACTGTTGGTGGGGTTGGGTGAAGAAGAGGAGGATTTTTTTTCTCTCTATATATATAAATATTAGTTTAAAAAAAAATATTGTTCACACATTTTTTTTTAAAGAAAATGCCACGTCAGCATAAGGGGGAAAATAAATTCACTATAAAGATGTTAAGGGGGTAAATAAATAGAAGATTAGTTTAAGTGCTAAAGTAAGTTGGGGAGACAAGTTTAGGGGGATTTTGATGTATTATCTCTACAAAATAATGGGTACTTTTTCATATTTCAAATCTCATTTCTCTCAAATAAGATGTATCATGACCTCAACCACATACATTCTCGGCTTGTTTTATGAATAGCTATTATTTTAGCATGGTTCAATGATGTGACTACAATAGACTACATTATATATCTCTAAGATATGGCAATACCACCATATATAAACACATAACCTGTTTGAGATCGAGTTTTATACAGGTCAAATAAGTACCCAATATTAGCATGACCAATAAGATCGGGAC
>NW_025848584.1:0-1192 GCF_002878395.1 Capsicum annuum
GGCACACCAGATTATGCCAAGTGGCGACTCTGATTTCAAATGTAAAAACAATCCTTCTTCGAAAAAAATTATTTTCTTTTGTCACTTAATAATAAAAACCCTTTCGAACCCAAAACAAATCTTTTGGATGCTGAAAAAAGGGGTATGATGGCTCTGGCTACTCTGTTGGGGACCTGTTCAGAATTCAAGCTTATTTTGGAGTCGTATCGGCTTTGTTTGGCACTATAGGTGTATAAAATTTTTTTGTGTTGTTTTGTGTATTGTTTTATCATTATGGAATGTTTTCGTGCTCTTTGTGTATAATATTTATCCTATGTGTTACCGCTTTTATATCTGGCATCATGTGTCTACCCCCCGGCCTTCTTTCTACAACAAGTCTGTAGTACACGAGTTGTACACGACCTCTAGTTGAGTCGCCCTTATTTTAGGGGGGGAGCCGTCGGTGTTATGGAGTAAGTGGAAAGCTGTCGCAGCCACTATCGACCATACGCTCCTCCGAATAGCCTTGTTAGTGAACCCCAACGTAGGTCAGCCTTTAGGTCATGCTTATGTGTATCATATTGAGACCTAGCGGGGCCCACTTGGTCCTTTGTAGGAGACTCACCTCTAAAGCATCCCTACGTGCTAAATATTGCATCTTTGAGGATAACATGGTTATTTGATGGACTAATTTGGAAAAACATGTGTTAGAAGTAAAGTTTGTGGGCAATGAAAAAAACAAAAAAAAAAAGAGTTTCGTAGTTTTTAGAGTTTTTTATGGCTTTTGTTTTTCACAATTCCAAAATTCAAAAGGACTTTTTTACCTTTCGCACTCATTTTCTCAAAAACATCAAAAAGATTTTCCTTTGTCTCGTTTAGCATGCATTCACAATTCGAAAACTTCAAAAGATTTTTTTCATTCATAGGATGTGTTTATAAAAGAAAAATGGAAAAAAAAATGTTAGAAATTTTTTACATTTCGTATAACGAAAATACCAAAAAGATTTTTCTTTCATAGTTGTTGATGTCATTTTTCTGTGAAGTATCAGAATGAAAACTCAAAAGATTTTATTAACATGGTTCATCGTCTGTCTTTGGTCATATCTCTTAAGTCAGGGTCTAGCCTGTTATTTAATCATTAATTAACCAATCTGAACGAAATACGTGTACCTGATTCCCATCCCTTGGGGCGGGATACGTAGGCAACCCTCGG
>NW_025848585.1:0-1039 GCF_002878395.1 Capsicum annuum
CTTCTGGATTTTAAATGTGTTATTAATTTTGATTCAATACTAGATATTAATGTAATTAAGTAGGCTGGTTTTTGTGGATTTTCTTTTGTTTTATTTAGACTTATATATTCTGAATAATTACTAATTAAAGATTTTTTAATTTTTCTAAAAGCTTCTCTATTTTTAAATGGTCTTCGCATAATTAATTTAATATTCTTGTAGGTAATTTTTTAACTCTAAATCTAATTTTGACTCTAACATATATATTCTGACTCTAATATATATCTCTTCCGTACTTTTTAATATTCTTGTAGGAAATAGATAAATGCTAATACTTATTGGAGAATGCGCCACGTAAGCAACTTCTTATTCATCCTTTATATATATATATATATATATATATATATATATATATATATATATATTAGTGTACTCGATCGCATTTCGCGCAGTTGAATAAAGAAATTCTTTTACACATAAAATAAAATAAAAAATAATATTTCATATTTAGATTACACTAAAGAAAAATAAAAAGTTTGAAATAAATGAATAAAATATAAATAATCCCCACATTTAGTTTAAAGCATGACATCCTTTTTTTTTTTTTTAGAGTTCTCATGATATCTTTTAATACATTGGTATTGAATATGATGTTCATTAAATATGAATATATGGACTTGAGAAGAAAAATTAAAATAGATTAGGATCTTGTTAGTCGTGAATCTTTCTCTAAGCGCATCAACCTGAAACAAAAAAAATAAAATCAACTACAACTATTATATAGTACGTAATAAAATATTAATATTTTTTAGATAATGATTCCAAGTCAAAAAGCAAACTCACATGTCAAGATACCAAAAAAGAAAATAGATTGGTAGAAATAAAAATTATTTGAGATTTTTTTTTTTTTTTAGAATCGTAGTAGAATTTGTTCGTCATTTTTTTTTCATCATTTCTTTCGAATCATATAGAATATATCTGTCTGATAGAAATAGAACTAATATAAAAATATCTGAATTTTGGTGTTTGTCAAAGATATAACATACATATCATAGAGACT
>NW_025848586.1:0-1321 GCF_002878395.1 Capsicum annuum
CTCACCATCGCCTTATGGTGCCTGCAAAGGTTTTCACCAATAAGACTCTCTCATTTTTATTTCTTTCCTGATTTCTTATGCTGAGGGAGACAAGCGGCACTTCACAATATATCATCATATCCATTGCATGCTTAGCCTTAACATTATAAAAAAATTGATCTAAAGGACTTTCTTTGGTTGTAACTTGGCTTTTGGTTAAGGTTAGAAAAGATGGGAAGAGGCTCAAACAATACTTGAAGTGGGGGTGGGACTTACAACTTTTCGAATCGACTCAAACAACACAGTAACTAATGCCCCAGTTTTGTTGACTGGGTGAATCTTAAATCTTCATTTGGTTGGACCGAGCCCAAAATAAGGCAGCCTACGTATCTCACTCCCGAGAGAGGAGAATCAGATCACACAGTTCCATCAACTTGTTCTTTGTTTTGATTTTTTTTTATTCTTATTTCCTCGACACTTATCTTTGACTCTATTTTGATTCCCAAAGAGGGATATGAAAGAAAAATAAAATGAAGATCAAACGGGTAAACAAAGGATGACACAATGTTTTGATAGAAGAATAAAATGCCTTCATCATATCAATCTTAAAATACGCAAGTACTAAACATGCAATATAATAAACAAAGGATCAAATATCATACATAATATCTTTTGACCGCATCAGCATTGATAGCCATTTCTGCCATTTTGCCTTCAATATCTGTCAAATATAAGGCTCCATTGGGCAACACTTTCTTCACAACAAAGGGACCTTGCCAGTTAGGGGAGAACTTACCTTTTGCTTCAACCTGGTGAGGAATGATACGTCTCAATACCAACTAACCGACTTCAAAATTCCTGGGATGGTTTGTTATACACTCGAGCCATCCTCCTCTGATACAACTGGCCATGACACACAGACGTCAGCCTTTTTTTCTCAATCAAACTCAAATGTTCCAGTCGAGTTTTTACCCATTCGTCATCATCAATTTGTGTTTCTACAATGACTCAAAGAGAGGGAATTTCAACTTCTACATGGATGACTACTTCTGTACCATACACTAATAAATATAGAGTTGCCCCTGTTGATGTACGAACAGTGGTGCGATAACCTAGCAATGCAAATGAAAACTTTTCATGCCACTGTCTAGACCCTTGTACCATTTTTCGCAGTATCTTTTTTATATTCTTATTGGCGGATTCTACAGCACCATTGGCCTTTGGGCGATATGGAGTAGAATTTCGATGTGCGATCTTAAACTGTTGACACACTACTTGCATTAAATGACTATTGAGATTGCCAGCATTGTCTGTAATGATCATCTTAGGAATTCCAAATCTA
>NW_025848587.1:0-679 GCF_002878395.1 Capsicum annuum
TTCTCTCAACTCACCATCGCCTTATGATGCCCACGGGGGTCTTCACCAATAAGACTCTCTCATTTTTGTATTTCTTTCCTGATTTCTTATGCTGAGGGAGACAAGCAGTACTTCACAATGTATCATCATATCCATTGCATGCTTAGCCTTAACATTATCAAAAATTGATCTGAAAGACTTTCTTTGGTTGTAACTGGGCTTTTGGTTAAGGTTAGAAAAGATGGTAAGGGGCTCAAACGATACTTGAAGTGGGGGTGGGACTTACAACTTTTGGAATCGACTCAAACAACATATTAACTCATGCCCTAGTTTTGTTGACTGGGTGAATCTTAAATCTTTATTTGGTTGGACCGAGCCTGAAATAGGGTAGCCTACGTGTCTCACTCTCGAGAGAGGAGAATCAGGTCGCACGTAGTTCCATCAGCTTGTTCTTTGTTCTGATTTGATTTTGATTTTGATTTTTTTTCTTTTTTATATTCTCATTTCCTCGATATTTATCCTTGACTCTATTTTGATTCCAAAAGAGGGATATGAAAGAAAAAATAAAATGAAGCTCAAACGGGTAAACAAGGGATGACACAATGTTTGGATAGAAGAATAAAATGCCTTCATCATATCAATCTTCAAAAATGCAGTACTAAACATGCAATAAAATCAACAAAGGATCAAATATCATACA
>NW_025848587.1:779-2256 GCF_002878395.1 Capsicum annuum
TCATTTCCTCGATATTTATCCTTGACTCTATTTTGATTCCAAAAGAGGGATATGAAAGAAAAAATAAAATGAAGCTCAAACGGGTAAACAAGGGATGACACAATGTTTGGATAGAAGAATAAAATGCCTTCATCATATCAATCTTCAAAAATGCAAGTACTAAACATCCAATAAAATCAACAAAGGATCAAATATCATACATAGTATCTTTTGACCGCATCAGCATTGATAGCCATTTCTGCCATTTTGCCTTTAATATCTGTCATATATAGGGCTCCATTGGGTAACACTTTTTTCACAACGAAGGGACCTTGCCAGTTAGGGGAGAACTTGCCTTTCGCTTCAACCTGGTGAGGAAGGATACGTCTCAATACCAATTGACCAACTTCAAAATTCCTGGGACGGACCTTTTTGTTATACGCTCAAGCCATTCTCCTCTGATACAACTGGCCATGACACACAGACGTTAGCTTTTTTTCCTCAATCAAGCTCAAATGTTCCAGTCGGGTTTTTACCCATTCGTCATCATCAATCTCGGCTTCTACAATGATGCGAAGAGAGGGAATTTCAACTTCTATAGGGATGACTGCTTTTGTCCCATGCACTAATAAATATGGAGTTGCCCCTGTTGAAGTACGAACAGTGGTGCGATAACCTAGCAATGCAAACGACAACTTTTCATGCCACTGTCTAGACCCTTGTATAATTTTTCGCAGTATCTTTTTTATATTCTTATTGGCGGCTTCTACAGCACCATTGGCCTTTGGGAGATATGGAGTAGAATTTCGATGTGCAATCTTAAACTGTTGACATACTTCTTGCATCAAATGACTATTGAGATTGGCAGCATTGTCTGCAATGATCATCTTAGGAATTCTAAATCTACAAATGATATTGGCATGAACAAAATCTACCACAGCCTTCTTTGTCACTGACTTGAAAGTTACTGCTTCTACCCACTTTGTGAAGTAGTCAATGGCTACCAAAATGAATCTATGTCCATTTGATGCCTTCGGCTCAATCGGTCCAATCACATCTATTCCCCAAGCCACGAACGACCATGGAGCGACCATTGCATGCAAATCAACAGGAAGAGATCGTATTAGATCATCGTGTACCTGACATTGATGACACTTTCGAACAAATTGAATAGAGTTCCTTTCCATAGTAATCTAGTAATAACCTGCTCGAAGAATCTTCTTTGACAAGACATAACTGTTCATATGCGAACCACATACTCCAGAGTGTATTTCAACCATGATTGCCAAGGCTTCTGTTGCATCTACACACCTTAAAAGTCTCAGATCTGGGTTCCTCTTATACAAGATTCCCCCACTTAAGAAAAATCCACTAGCCAAACGCCTAATAGTCCTCTTTTGATCGTTGGTGGCATATGATGGGTATTCTCCTGACTGAATGTACCGCTTGATATCCAAGAACCAAGGTTCTCCATCGAGCTCTTCTTCAACCGCATTAC
>NW_025848588.1:0-20037 GCF_002878395.1 Capsicum annuum
TGGAATATTCTTTGAATAAGCTTTTGGAAAAACAACTTTTTCACTCTTTCCTCCCTCTTTTGGATCAACAACACCTTTAAATATTCTTCTCCAACAAGATATAATGAAGATTGAAGAAAAAGATGAATATTCAAGAGTTGACCAAAGTTTGACCCTCTATCAAATGAACCCCAAACTTGAATTTTCTTTTAGACCTAGGTTCCTTAGGACAAGACAAACACAACCAACAAAAAATAAGACACAAAATTCCACAAACAAGATGACCAAAAACGAGATCCCACCTCAAAAGCTTCAAACAAAGCACAACAATGGTGGATCTAGCTCAAATTCAACCAAACTTTACTCTAAAAGTAGATCTAGACTCCCTAGGTGTTAGGGAACAAGAATCTAACACAAGAAACCTCAAAGACAAGATAAAATCGTGTAGATATAGGATCCTAAATTCGGATCTAACAAAAACACACAAGACAACACCCAACTTTTTTGTGTTTTCTGACTCTAGACTCTTTTTTGTTAAGATTTTCTTAATAAGAACACTAAAATCAAGGATTAGAGTTGTGGGAACAATCCTAAGCAAGGATTTGATACCAAATTATAGCCAAAAAGAACTAAGATTCAAGAAAATGGGGTATTAACATGCAATTTTCAGCAAGCAACTCAAAGAAAAACAACACATAGAGATAAAAGAGAAGAATGCATAAAATGAAAAGATAGTAGAGTGAACCTTACTTCCACAAATGAATAGCACTAGAAGGTGTATCAAACCTTCCAACACACATCAACATGTAAGTTCAAACCACCCTCTTAGGTGACCCAAAGGAAACACTCTTCCTCAAGCACACCTTTCTTGCCAAATCATCCAAAACAAGTGAAAACCCTAACTTTCAAATGTTCATGGACCAAGTTTCAGTTCTAAAAGCTATAACTACAAGACTAAAGATACAAAATATGAGAAATACTCAATTTCAATTCATCAAATTCTTCTTAAAATACAAGCTAAAGGGTCTATTTATACTTATTACAACCAAAATACAAAAATGCCCTTAATGAGGGGCTTAGAAAAGGGCTCCTATGGAGTGTTATTTTGGAGTATAAAAAGTCTTCTTTGACCTTCACATGAGGCACCTATGGAGTACACAAGTTCCTCTCATTCCTTCTCTTGAACAAGTCTTCAAAAAGTCTCTAAAGACTTGCCGATTCCAACGCTTAAGCCTTTGACCATACCTTGTATTCTTTTATGCTCTTCATGTTTGTATCAGGTTCTCTCCTTAGGAGGGAAAGCTTTGGAGTCCATGTATCTCACATGGTTTATGTCGGTTATAAGAACCTCCCATCTCCATAAGAGTTGAGTTTCTTTAATTATCGAGTCACTCCGAGTTTTGATTTGAAAAGTTGAATTATTCATGATGATTTATGAGGTTTTTATCAACTAATTTATTTACTATGATATCATGAAAAGATTGTTTTAGCCTAACTCAAGCCAAGTGAGCCATCATTGTGCATAAACATATTTTCATGAAATTGATAATGATATTTATATTGTTGCACGTACCCCCACATACTCAGTACGTTCCAAAGTGCTGACCCACATATTTTCCTATGGTCTACATTTTCACATAATGTAGGTTTAGGTGTCAGTCACAACCACTTTAGCGATATTCGAGCGCCTAAACTACAATCCCTCAGTTTGAGTCCTCATGGTTCGAAGACCGTGTTTATATTTTTGTGACATCGTTTTATTGTTATGGCTTTCAGTATTGTTTGGGTCAATTGGGGATTTGTCCCAATAGCTCCTTGATTTTGATGTATAGAGGTTTTGTCAGACTAGAGGGTCAGTATGTACAGATATTCAATTTATTATTTGGTTGTACAGTCTATTATTCTTCAGTATTTCTCTCGAACCCGATGTGATACATCTCGTATTATGAATAATTATTGTAGAATTGCATTCCTTGAGGTGGTTTTTGGCTCTGAGGGTTAGCTTGGGGCTACGTGCATCCTTAAGCACCATGTGACATCTCGGGATAAAATTTTGGGGCGTTACATGGTGGGTCTTTATTTTTTTGCCACTTTAGTGTTGTATTGAAAGTAGTCCCAACTCAAACATAAGACTTTTCCTTTCTCTTCTTTTTTCAAAATCAAACAACTCATTTTGTTGAACACTACAAGAACAATATGAACAATACTTTGGCAAGAGCTTAAATCTTGGACTTTAGACGAAATAAGTGTTAGTGAACAACAAAATAACACAAGAAACTACTAAGACAACAAAAAGAACACCTAAATATAGACAAAAATATCGGCCAAAACAATAACAAGACACAATTTTGGCCAAAACAACAACAACGGACAGATTTGCTTCTTTTTAGAATTTTCAATTTTTTCAACCAAGTGCAAACACAACACAAGAAGGAGTTCTACTTGGGTCTTGACTCTATTAGTGTTAAATAAGAAGAACTCAAAACTAAATAAACTCAAGACTCACGGAATACTCCTAGATATAGACTCAAAAACATAAGTCTTGGCCAAGAAAACAACAAGAACACAACCTTTGGCCAAGAATCAAACAACAATAACTTCTTTTTGTGAGAATTTCAACCTTGGACACTACTTCTAGTGTTAGGAAACAAAGATATAACACCAAAAAATACAAAACACACAAATCACAAGCAAACTAGGCTTCTAATTTTAGTCTAAACACAAAAACGTGGACAGATTACTATTTTTGAGTTTTTTTCAGCTTTTCAACACTTTTTTTTTCATTTTTGTGTGAACAAACCCAAGATTGATCTCGTGGAAGTGAAATAAACGATGTATCTAATACCAAATGATACAAGAAATACCAAGAACACAACAAAGAAAACACCAAAAAAAGTCCACAAGAGGAGAAATCTTAGACTGTCTAGGTGACCACTCTCAGATTCGCATCTTATAACAAGAATGGAGAGAATAAAAAGTGTTTACACATAAATCAGCCAATAAACAAACTATATTAATATAATATAAAGAACAAAAAGGTTACGTCATCAATAACCTACAGATTCAACAACAAAACATGGAAAATTGAAACTAAAACAAGAAACAAGGATAGATAGTTAGACACAATGAAGTAATCTTAAGAACCTAAGAGCATATTTCACTCTTGGACCCTTAATACCATACTCAACATGAACCTAACTCTTACAATTGCACAAGAGGGGCGTTCACCTCCCAAGCCCCAACGTATCAAGAAAAGCACCACACACAAATGATTTCACCGTTGTGTTAGGCCCTAGTTTCAGTTGGAGACTCTCTATAAGAGGAGTGTTCTTAAAATATCAAGAATCAAGCTAAGAAAATAAAACCTACATTGTTCTATCTATATAACATTATAAACAAATAGAGAAATGACAAAAGAGCCCTCCCATAAATGGCCTCCAAAAACCCCTTAAGTGTACTAAAAAGATGGCTTTGGGCCTTCTTTACACTTGGACTTGTGTACTCCTTTACGTTGTATTCAAAAATGCTCGAAAAGTGTCCATGATCATGATCATACTTGTATCATATTGGCTCTTGGACTTGTGTACTCCTTTACGTTGTATTAAAAAATGCTCGAAAAGTGTCCATGATCATGATCATACTTGTATCATATTGGCTCTATTAAAGTTGATATGGGCTCCTCCAAGCTTATCTTTGGATTGAAGAACCTCATTAAAGTCTCCGCCCAAGAACCATTTTCCTTTGTAGTTTTGGGATATATTACATAGCTTATCCCACAAATTTTTGCGTGTATGATAGTTGAGGCTAGAATAAATAGTAGAAAAGAGCCAAGGAGAGTGATCAGGGTTTACCTTGATCGTGACATAAATGCCTTGTGCAGATACAGACAGGTTATCTAGGTGAAGAATACCCTCCTTCCACATAACAACAATTCTCCCAGACAATCGTACCGCATTAGACTGGATGTGCAGGTCAAAACCCAGAGAATTAGTGAGAGCTTCATATTCCATCATTTTTCCTTCTAGGAGTAATAGCATTTCCGACCTATGAATATTGATCATGGTCTGACATTGCCAGCGAAAGAAAGTACTATTGGCCCCCGTGTATTCAAGATTATGAATTTCATCATTAACTGTAATGCCCTGATTTTCTGAATCGGAATGCTACACGGTGCCCATGACCCCAAAAGACCACAAGCTAACCCATGACTGGTATCTATACCTATAAACTGCATAATAGCTCATAAAATGTAGAAACATGAACTGAAAGGACTTAAGGTTCAATACTAATACATATTTGAGAAAACGTGGTATAACAATACCAAAATGAAACATAAATATTGGAAATAATGAAGTCTACATATATAATTTGAAAGCCTTTAACTAAACTGAATAAGGAGTTGAAGGAACATGTCTCCAACTAACTCCATCTACTGATGCTGAACTGGATAAGTAAATAATAATAAGAAATCATATCATCATCGCATGATGAGGATTCACTACTAATCTACTGCTACTGGAATCTAAAATACTACTAACGCTTAGGACCTCATGCTTATGAACCTATCGCGTAATGTAAGTCACCATAGTGCAAATATGTCAGTACGACTAAATGTATTGAGTATACAAGTGAGATAGGCTAAATGCAAAGGGTTTATATACATGAACAATGCTGACCAATATGAATGTGAGAGTACATACATACATACATGACTGCAACTAAACTCGTAGTGATACTGACTACTAAGTCTGATTACTAACGACATGAATTTACTGATATTGAGATATTGAATATTGAGAGAAGGATACTATGTTACTGATAAGGAAATGATTTTTTTCTCACATTTCTAATTATGAAGAACTGGTCTAATTGATTGTATCTAACAGTCTTAAAATTGAGTACTGCTGACATAATTTTACTAATATCTAATATGACTGATGAATGAGTTCTGATAGCTGATATAGCCGATAACATGAGTTCTAATAACTGATATATCTGATAGCATGAGTGGCTATATATGATAGCCCTGATAATGAATACTGATAACATAGGTGACTATATCTAATAGTCTTGAATCTGATGGAACTATCTGAGTCCCATACTGTATTTGAGTTGATTGTATCTAACAATCCAAATATACTGAAATTTGAAGAACTATCTGAGTTCTTTTGCTGAGAATAAGACTGAAACTGTGGAAGGTATTTATCTAACCGACATGCCCCATGTAAGCTAATATAGCTAAGCTAGGGCAATCTTTGCCCTGATTGGAAGGGTATCAATACCATGCCACTAGTAAGGGCAAGCTGTGAGAACTCTCCACTTGTAGGTACTCATAACGAGAATGGTGGGAAACCTCAACTGGCAGGTAAGCCACCTTATCTACCCTTAACTAGCAAGTATGATGTGTCAACCTACACTGGCTACGTATTTCTGGAACGCAAGGATTTCTTCTAGGAATCACACCCTCTACTGGAAGGTGACTTCCCATCCTTGGGTTCACTCGGTGCTAACTCCTACTCCCATCTGAATAGACACTGATCATGATTAACTTAACTGATTAACTGAACTGAATTGATGCCAATGGTATCTCTTAACTGAGCTGAGTTTACTGAATTTTACTGACTGACAGAATACTACCGAGATATGAGGATTGACTCAGAGTACTAAAGTTACTGAGATTACTAGAAATACTGAAGTTTCTGAGATTACTGAGCTATTGAGATTTCTGTGATTTCCTGACTGGCTGAGTTCTATAGATCATGGCTAGACTGAGAGTATCTTGAAACATGACATGGCTCTAGGCACACAACTATATTTTTCAGGTACAAGTACCCCCAGGACTCGATGGAAGGAAACTGACACAACTTGACTTTCTCGAGTATATGACCATCAATAACAATCCATAATACATGATTAAGGGATTTCATGAAGTAAATCATCATCATAATGTCTAACATAAATGGGAATGCTTATAATAAAGTAATAATTCTCATATTCTAATATCATAGGCCTTCTGACAACATATACTGTTCATAACAATAGCATGGAAACCATTTAAGCATAAGGGAATGGCAAACATGTAACATTCAATTCATATTGTGATAATTTACGGAGAACTCATATGATACTTCAAAATCACGATCATGTTCATGGCATGGAATGAATATAGACATACCATGAATCCATTCTCGAATCATCATGTGCATTCCATTAACATATATATTGCATAACAATGACATCTGAGCTCTTTGAACATAATAGACTAGCAAGAATTTATCATATAGATTACCCTTAAGCTACAACACATGATTTCTAGCATTCTATGCATTCTATCAAACACCTTGCATGCACTATTTAGGGCATAGGTGTGTCCATCAAATTAACCATTTACAACTCCCAAATTCATGGGTTTCAACAAACAAAATCACACACTTGATGGAAGTTCATCAAGCTAACCTTTTGTAACACAATTAACAACCATAAGTTCATGAACATGATTATATCACAACCAAACATTCACAATATATATTTAAAAACATAGTTTTTGAACTCTACGGATGAAAGGAATTAGTGGATGAACACTACGCATACCTTAGTTCTTGATTGCATGAAGATTAACAGAGAGAATTGTTGATTACATGGCAAAAGTAATTTTGATAATCAAATCAAAAGTTAGGCCATGTGAAGTAGTGAGGGGTCGCGATAGCCCCACGACACAAAGCATAACTTTTGATTTGATTACCAAAATTTAGCAAAATTGGTATCGTTAGAAATATAATTCAAAGATATTTCATTTGATAAATAGTAAACCCTCTAATTCAATATATACAAGGATTTATGTCCAATTGAAGTTGACCCAAGTTTTTACGCTCACTAAAACTTGAATGATAGGAAAGTTTTCAACTTGTCCTTGAGTTAGGGGACCTCTATGATCTAAATTCATGCTCAAATAGATTCCACACTACATAATTTATTAATACACTAAATTTACATAGGTTTCAAGGCTTTTGGAATATCTACGCATAGAAATGACGGATTTTCATTCTAGTCTGAAATACAGGGTATTACATTACCATGTTGTTGACTGGTTGGACCATTGGTTGTTTCCCTTTCAATTGATGGAAGGATCCCTCAGTAATACCTGTGGACTTAGTATTACTAATGCTTGTGTACCATCTGTCGTGTTCCTCATCATCAATGAGAAGATCATCAATGTAATACCCCGAACTTTCCTAAAGCCTATTCTTATCTCTAGAAGATTAAGAGATGACATCCAAAGTGAGTAATGTTTATATCATATATAATTTCCCTAATTTTGACTTTTTTATCGTGTGGAAAATTGAATAAACTTTTTATTTATATATGGTACGTCCAAAATAGACACTCAGTGAAGGAGTTAGAGTGATTTTAGTACTCAGTATTCTCGCTGGGTTGGCCACCACATCATGGTGAAAGACAATTTCACAATTGTCAAATTGAAGAAACTCATCAATATTTATCCATATCGAGGTGATAATTTCTATGACCTAACTATTGCATCGCGATGGAGGCCAAATCTGTAATTGTCAATTTCCAGATACTCACCATTATTACATGGCATCGTGGTGAGTATAGCGATGAGAAGGTTGTCGCATCACGGTGGAGCTTAAATCCATGTCTGTCACTTATAGTGGGTCAACGAGATTGCCCCGCATCAAGATGACCCCAAATAAATAATTTTCCAAAACCAGTGGCTTGTCGCGATTGGACCGTGTCGCGATGGTTATAGCGATGAACCCATCGCTGTGATGCAGTCAAGGCTTAAATAGTGTACCTATTGTAAATTTTAAAATCTAGGGGCAGTGTAGTCTTTTTTCCCTCACCCTAAGTCATGAAAACAAGATATTAAGGATTTTTTGGAGCAAAGTATGCTCATTTTTCATCAAACTTCATCAAAAGAAAACCCTAAGTATCTTCATCCTTTTCGAAGAATCTCTAGGATTCACCATTAATTCTCCAATTTGAGTCAAGATTCAAGTTTTCCAATTCACAAGCTTTAAGAACCCTCCATCAAAGGAACAAAAAGAGTTGTAAAAGCAAGTTATCCACCTAGTTCATTATTTAAAGGTATGTGGGGTTTGAACAAGGGTAACTCTCTGTAACGCCCCAATTTTTTGAACCAGAATGCTAACACTCCCCTGATATTAAGATCCTTGTGATCTATCTCTATTTCTATCTATGAATTTTGGAACTAGAGCACTATCATAGTAAGGGGATGGAACTGACGACTTGGAGAAAAATTGAAAACGGTTTCCTCCCTCTGACTTAGGCTGAGCAAAGTTGAAGTTACCTGAACTTTCTCTCTTGTTCTGCTTCTCCTTTATCTAAACTCTCTGCTCCTATATCTGTTGGGCATGAGTCATTAGTCTAGCAAAAGTCATGTCACAGTTTAGCATAGGGGATCTGCACTCATTTACCATGCTATCATTCACCGCTGACACGAACTTACTCATTTTAGCCCTGCTGCCAGCAACCACATAAGGGGAATATCTGGCTAGTTGAGTAAACTTCAGAGAATACTCTTTCACTGTCATATTTTCCTATTTAAGGTTGATGAATTCTAACACCTTAGCTTCTCTAAGCTCAAGGGAAAAGAACCTATCAATAAAAGCAGGGACAAACTTTTCCCACTCTACTGAACTTGAATCCTCTAACCTCTTTGCTAACCACTGCTTGTACCAAGTGTGAGCAACATCCTACAGCTGATATATAGCTAACTCAACACTCTAACTAGAAGTAAATCCCATAATATCCATGACCTTCTAAACCTGGTCAAGGAATTCCTGTGAGTCCTCGTCCAACTTAGACCCTTTGAAAGATGGAGGATTCATTCGAGTGAAGTCCCAAATCCTAGCTACAGTTGAATTGGCCACTGGGTTGGCTGGGATGGCTGCTAGCCATTCATTTTGGGCAGTAAATGCAGCTCTGAACTCCACATGAGAAATATGTTCGTCCAAGGGCTTTTCTTGGACAGGCTTATTTCTTCTCTTTGGATACATGTTCTGTAAATAAAGAGAAGAAACGTATTAGACTAAAATTTTAACTTGATATTATGCTCACTAGCACGACATGAATACTAAAAGAAGGGAAACTATTCCTAAAACACCTCATAGCCTCCTGCATATAAATATGGCAATACACCCATGTACAAAACTCTACTAGATGCGGCTTTCGGACTTCCTAGGACACTATTGAACCTTAGGCTCAATACCAATTTTATAACGCCTCAATTTTCTTAACCAAAATGCTACACAATGCTCATGACCCAAAAGGACCACAAGCTAACCCATGAATAATATATGTACCTGTACACTTCATAAAATACATAGAATGCAAAAACATATACTAAAAGTTCATAAGGTCCAATACTGCATAACTGAAAATTATAACGTCTGAATAAAGTGGTATCACAATACCAAAACAAATATAAAATACTGAAGTCTGAACTAAATCTGAAAGCCCCTAAGTACTATCTGAATAAGGTGTTGAAAGAATAGGTCTCCAACTAACTCTGTAACTGAAAACTAACTGAAAACAATAAAGGAAATAAAATTATATTGTCCTCGAATTAAGAGGACTCACTACAACTCTGGATACTAAAATGCTACTGCTACTTCTGATCTGTAATTCATGTCTCTGAACGTATGGTGTAACATAATAAGAAAGCATCATAGTGCAAATTCATCAGTAAGACTAAAAGTACTAAGTATACGAGTGAGGCAAGGTAAATAAAAAGGGCTTATATCCATGAGCAATGCTAACTAACTGACTAGTATGAGTGTAAGATTGCATATATGAAGAAATAGTATCTGAGATCATGATAGCATGAAAACTAATTATGTATACTGATAACATAGTTTTCTAATATCTAAAATGACTGATAAATGATTTCTGATAACTGAGATAACTGATAACATGAGCGATTGTATATGACAGTCTTGAATCTGGTAGAACTATTTGAGTTCCATACTGTATCTGAGTTGACTCTATCTGATAGTCCTGATATACTAAATTCTGAAGAACTATCTAATTTATTTTACTAAGACTGGGACTAAAACTGTGTGAAGTATCTATTTAATCGACATGCCCCCTGTATGCTAATATAGCCGAGCTGGGGTCTAATCGCTGCCCTGATTGGAAGGGTGTTAATATCGCGCCACTAGTAAAGAAAAGCTGTGGGTAACCCTCATCTGACAGTGTCCCTAAAAGATAATGATGGGGGACTCATCTAACAGTACCTATCTACCTGATCGACCCTCAACTAATGGAGTTGATGTCTCAACCTATGCTGGCTAATAGTTCTGGAATGCATAGGTGACTTCTAAGAATCATACCCTCATCTGACAGTGTGTGTTCCCATTCTTGGGTTCACTCGGTGCTAATTTTTACTCCCATCTGATTATACTCTAAACATGATTAACTAAACTGTACGTGGACTGGGTTTACTGGATTCTGTTGACTGATGGAATACTACTGATATTGAATAACTGACTGAGATCATGAGATTTCTGAGATTTCTTAAGTCACATAACTGACTGAGTGCTATGGAACATGGATTTACTGAGGTTATCATGAAAACATAACATGGATCTAGGCACACAACTATATTTTTCGGGTACAAGTACCTCCAGGACTTGATGGAAGGCAACTGACACACATGACTGACTTGTTCATAAGAATAGAGTCCACAATTCACAATATCATAAGTAGGGTATTTCATACTACGCATGGTTCTCAACATCTTATACATGGGAGGGGATGCATTTAACATGGAATTACTTGCATAGCTTCAATATCATGTCCATTCCATGTCACAATACCCACACATAACAATAACATGGAATTCATGTGAAATCATAAAGCATAGAGCATAAACTTGTCATTTAAGCACTATTGAGTCATAAAACGTGAATTCTATCATCCTACGCATTTTATCAAACACCTTACATGCACCACTTTGGGAATAGGTTTATTCATGAATTTATCAATCTCAAAACGACCCCAAACTCATGGATTTCATCTAACATGCTCACATACTTTATGAAAACACCTTAAGATACCATTTTGAATCTCAAATAACAACCATCAACATAAACAAATCACATCAAAACAAAATAAACATAATTTATTATTAAACATGGTTCTTGAGCTCTATGGATGAAAGGGATCCATAGATGAACACTATGCATACCTTAGATTAAGAATGCGTGGAAATTTACGGAGATATTGACTTGAATCTTGAAACCCCCAATTGAACCCTTGACTTATTCTTGATGATTTTGGAGAGAATTTCAGCAAAAGAAGTATATTTGGTTCAACCTAGGCTTAATCCCATGTTCGGGAGCTTAATATGAATGGAAAAGGACCAAAATGCCCTTTAAACATGAAGGTGGAGTGCATGAAATTTTCCTGGGATGGCGCGTTGCTTATAGCCTGCGATAACTAGCGCGACATCCTTCATGGAGCCGTGCTCAACCCAGGGTGACGTGGGTAGATCACCTCTAGCTACTAGTTTGGAAATCCAAACATGCTCTTATACTATCAAAAAATTCCAAAACTCACTTGGGATGTACTATGACCTTGACCCATCACAACGCAACTTGAAAATCTAAAAATGGTGGTCGAGAAGTTCATCAAATAAATTCCCGAAGTTTGGAGGCTTAAAATGAGACTAAGCATTGGACATTTAGCAAAAATTTTCAAAGTCTTGGAGCTTGTATAGAGATAAATTTTTGACTTAGGATTTTACGGAGTCTTACACTCTTTCGCCCTTCTGCCTAAAGGATTATTTTAAAATACATAATTTTTTAGATTTACAATATTTTTTATGAAATTAAAGTTAGAGTTTATACCCATTATTATGGTTTGCATGACTTTTGAGAGTTCCCATGGATTGAAAGTTGAATTTCATGATTTTGTTTATATTTCTATACCTTTTGATGAAATTTTCAGATTATAAGGTGATTTATGAGTAATTGTATTTCGAAGCATGAATCTTAAGATGTTTTGATACGATATTGATGATTGGGTCAATAGAACTTGAGAAGGTAGAGAGTCAATATAATTATACGAGTACGCAATGTAATCCAAAAAAAATACAACTTGTATATAACATATGTGAGAGCCATTATAAAACACTTTAATGTAAAATCGTTTGAAAACACATGGGCATTGTATAATGATTTTTCAATAATAATGCAGCACTATTGAGCTAGGTGGTACACCCTACAATTTCATATTTTCACCAACTTCCAAACCTCGATTGTCTCCAAGATTGGAATATTAGTGAGGGGAGGACACACAAGATCACACAGCAGGGTGCCATAACCCTAATCAAGTCAATATGTCGTGGTTGGGCTCAAGATCACAAAGCGGGGCTCCTAACCAGTGGTCCCAGTTTGGGATGACATAATACTAGGTACACAAGATCATATAGCAGGGTACCAAGTTCTCATGTCAGCAAATCACTGTTTCCAGCATAGAGTCATTTGACTCATTCTTTCTTCTGGTGACCACCTTACTAACATCCATTTATTCTTTAGGCTTGATTTAAGACAAAACGTGCATCATACTCACAATACTCTGTTCTTCTTTTTATTCAAGGCAACTCCTCTGCGAGGTAATCATCATACCTTGACTTGCAATCCATCAGTACCACATCAATTCTCAAAACCTTTTATGCAAATCATAGTAGAACACACATAAAATTTCCACACATCAAACATATGCATAAAGATTCCCAACACATAATAGTCAAGAAACTTCATCATTCATAAAGTAGTACAGTAGTTTTATAAAACTCATTCTCCCAGTAGTTTAAAACGAGTATCATGTGGGGTACAAGAATATCATCATTAGGAAATTAAAGAATTCACAATTCATATTCATCACGACCTTTAAAATTCAATTTACATGTCCATAAATTCCACAATTTATATACATAAACAAACCCCATGATCTTTCAATATTGTTTTCAAAATATATTACAAAGCATACTTTTTGTGTTAAAAAGAAACCCCACTTATAATAACATACATACTTTTGTAATCATTGAAAATCTTGTTTAAATTCATGTCAAAATCATGCCCATGAGATTTATAACAACCTCATGTACTCTTAAATTTGGAACCTCGAATGAACACTTTTTTTTGGGACTCTATTCGCATCTTTGAATGGATGTTCTTGACTCTTTTGGTTTGGGGATTTCGATTCTTGAATCAATTCTGGAAACTAACAGTGAAATCTTGAGTATTACTGATCTTTGGGTTGGAATCCTAGGAGTTCTTGGTGAATTTTTAGGAAAATATCAATAATATGGTGTTTTGGGAGAATAATCCCCTATTTAAGATGAACAAAGGGTTTGAAATACCCAATATACCCTTAATGATTCAAATAAAACTAAAAAATAAGCCCATACAGACTTAGCAAAGTGCTGCCTTGCTTAGTCCATAGGACTGGGCAAGGTGCCGCTTTGCCTATCGTGGGGCTCCTCCAGCTTCGGGGGACAATCACTCTGACTTACTATTTTGGAACCCCAAACGCACCCTTAAGATCATCTAAAAATTCCAAAACTCTCCCGGGATGTACTTTCGACTTGCTCCATGCATATCAACAAAAAAATTAACAAATAGAGGTCGGGAAGGTCGTCTAATAAATCCTTACAGATTTGAAGCTCAAAATGAGACTCTCCATTTTACACTTGGAAAAATTTTCAAGTTTTTCAACTCTACAAGCTTGCTACTAAGAGATATTATATGTAGGACTTTTGCAGGGTGTTACAACATAATTGTAATGCCTCAAACTTGGTGCCTAGAATGTTACACGGTGCTCATGACCCCGAAGGACTACAAGGTAATGCATGACTGATATATGTACCTGTACATTGCATAATATACGTATATAAATATGGAAATAAAGGCTGATTAAGGTTCAATACTGTAATAAAACTGATAAAACACAACATCTGTTTGGGGTATCGAATTGTAAGATCCCACAAAATAATGCGTCTACATTTTAGCCTTAAAGCTCTTTAAAAGCTCAAAAAGTTAGAATAATTTAGCAAAGTGTTCAACACTTAGTCTCATTTCATTCCTCTAAACTTTAGGGATTTATTTCATGACTTTTTCGACCTCCGTTTTTTAATTTTCAAGTTGTGTTGCGAAGGGGAAAGTCCCTAGTACATCTTAGGCATATTCCGGATGCATTTTTGATGCATTTCAGTGGGTAACTGCTGGTTTGAAATGCTTCTGCATTTCGGGCGCATTTCAGGTTAAAATTTCAGGTCAATTTCAAATGATCATAAATTCCTGTATATAATGAACTGGGAGAGCAGTTGTATATCAAATGAAATTTCTTTGAGTTTTATTTCCAATGAAATTGGTTTCGTTCAATTTGAACATCGATGTAAAAAGTTATTATCAATTTACTTCAGACTATCAGAAAGTCAACAGAGGGATAGATGCGTCTTTTTCTCTTTTATTAAAGGTATTTTGGTCATCCTCCACCCCTATATAAACTCCCAAATATGGGATTAAGCCTTAATAGAAGCAAAATATACCCCTTTTTATCAAATTCTCTCAAGAAGTCAAGCAAGGGTTTCCATATAAGATACAATTTCGAGAAAGTCTCTCTGTCAATCTTCGTAGATTCATGAAATAAGGTATGTTTAGTGTTGATTTATGGATTTATTTCGTATGTTTAGTGTTGATTTATGGATTTATTTTGTCCATGAAGCTCAAGAATCCTTTTCAAAATTTTAAAGCTTATGCTTTTATGAGATTTCATGATTTATGTGTATTGAAGTTCAAGATTATGCTTTGTCGAGTTTTGATTCATGATTTGCTTATGGAAATCTAAGCATTATTCCTAGTATGTGAAAATTTTAGGGATGTTCATGTTATTGGGTGTTGATGATCATGTTGTCGTTGTTGGATGATTTCTAAGATGGGATCTTTGTGTGTTTGTACGAAATTATGGGAGTATATGAGTTAGAAACTTGTGAAATTGGTGGTTTAAGATTTGTCAAATTAATGAATTCACCTATTCCTAAGATGTGCATGCAAGGTGTTTTTTAAAATTCCTAACAGACCAGAAATCATGTTATCATGACCCAATAGGACCTAAATGACAAGCCCATGCTCTATCCTTATGTTCAACATAATTTCCATGCTATGGTCTTGTATTGTAGTTGTTTTTTTTTTTTTTTGGAATGTTCATGGTATTGTGGTGTATTATAAATTGTGGACTTTAGTCCTATGATCAAGAATTGTCATATTGTGTCAGTTTTCTTCTATCGATTCCTGGGGGTACTTGTACCCAAAAAATATAGTTGTGTGCCTAGAGCAGAGTCACACTTTCACGATATCTTCAGTCAAGCCATGATCAATAGAACTCAGTTAGTTATAAGAATTCAGCAGTGTTTCGTCAGTTATTGGAACTCAGTATAACTCAGTAATTCAGTTCAGTTTAGTTAATCAGAGCAATCAGTAACAGTTCAGTTAATCCTATTACGAACTAGGAAATCAGTTCAGTATAATCAGTTAAGTGTCATTCAGATGGGAGTATTAATTAGCACTGAATGAACCCAGGGATGAAAACATACACTATCAGATGAGGGTGTGGTTCTTAGAAGTCATCCTTGCATTCTATAACTACGTATCCAACGTAGGATGAGATATTGTTCCTACCAGAATAGAGGTTAATACCTCACATACGAGTTTTTCTGTTAGCGAGGGTTGATGAAAGATCATCCTATCAGAAGGGGTTAACTCACAACAGTTGTCCTTACCCGTGGAACGATATTAACATCCTTCCAATTGGGGTTATAGATGGACCCCAACTTAGTTATATAACAGATTTGGGGCATGTCGGTTAGATGACTACTTCTCACAGTCTAAGTTTCAGCTTCAGTAAAAGAAATTAGATAGTTATTCAAAATATCAAGACTGTAAGATACAGTCAACTCAGATACAGTACGAAACTCAGATAGTTCCATTAGATTCAGGACTGCCAGATACAGTCACCTATGTTATCAGTCATATCAGTATTCATATTAGTAATTATGTTAGCATGATTTCAGTTATTATGTATTCATGCATGTATTCTCACGTTCATGTTAGTCAGTTATTCAGTACTATTCATGCATATGAACCCTATATATTCATCCTACCTTACTAGCATACCAGTACATTTAGTCGTATTGATGCATACTTTTATATTGCGCTATGGTCTTTTACACCTAGGTTCAGAAGCACGAGATTCGGGGCATCAGTAGCTTTGCAGGTCCCAACTGTCAGAGTTAACAGTGAGCCCTCATCCTTCGAGGACTATTATGTCATGTTCATTTTAGTATTTCAGTTCAGCTTTCAGTAGACGGAGTTAGTTGGGAACATGTCCCCTCAAATCCTTATTCAGACATTATTTAGATTCTTTCAAATATGATTCAGACTTTAGAACTTTAGTTTTGGTATTGTGTTATGATTTTATCAGATATGAATCTTATGGCCTTACAGCTTTTACACATTCCATATTTATTCAGTATATTATGCAGTGTACAGGTACATATATCAGTCATGGGTTAGCTTTTGGTCCTTCGATATTGTTAGCACCATGTAGCATTTCGGTTCAAAAAATTAGGGCATTACACGAATACCCAAAACAACAGAAAATAACTGAAGTCTGAATCAAATCTAAAAGCCTCTAAGTACTCTCTGAATAAGGAGTTGAAGGAACATGTCTCCAACTAAATCTGTCTAGTAAAACTGAACTAAAATAAATAATAATATAAATTGAAGATCATCTTATCGAAGGATGAGGACTTAATGCTAAAACTCTGACGGATAAATACTGGATGGCTACTGAGGTTCTGGATCTCATGTCTCTAAACCTATGGTGTAAAATAAAAAGAAACACCATAGCATAAATACACCAGTATGTTTAAATATACTGAGTATGTATGTGAGGTAGGAAAAATGCATGGGTTCATATGCATGTGTAATGATAACTAACTGTCTAACATGAAAGTGAAAATACATGCATGAATACGTAACTATAACTGAGATCATGATAACATGATTACTGAGCTTGAGTATTGATAACATGTGATTACTGATAACTAACATGACTGATATAACTGATAACATGGGTGACTATAGCTGATAGTCCTAAATCTGATGGAACTATCTGAGCCCCAAACTGTATCTGAGTTGACTGTATCTGATAGTCCTGAGATCTGAAGAACTATCTAAGCTCATTTACTGTGACTAAGACTGAGACTGTGGGAAGTAGTTATCTAACCGACATGCCCCAAATAAGTGAATATTGTTGAATTTAGGGTCCAATCTGTAACCCCAATTGCAAAGGTATTAATACTACGCCACTGGTAAGGACAAGCTGTGCAGACCCTCTACTGGCAGGTTAGGACACCTCATCAACCCTCGACTGGTATGTAGATGTCTCAACCTACAATGGCTACATAGTTCTAGAACATAAGGATTGCTTCTAAGAATCACACCCTCTACTGGCAAGTGAGTTCCCATCCTTGGGTTCACTTGGTGCTAATTTCTAATCTCAACTGAATAAACACTAAACATGATTAAACTAAGATAAATTGGACTGAATTCATGATGTTTCATTGACTAACAGAATAATACTGAGATTATTGAATTTCTGAAACTTTTTGAGTTACATGAATAACTGAGTTCGATGGCTCATGGATTGACTAAGGATATCATGAAAACATGACATGGCTCCTGGCACACTATATTTTTCGAGTATAAGTACTCCTAGGACTCGATGGAAAGAAACTGATAAATCATGACTTTCTTGAATACATAATCATATCATGAGTCCTTAATATAATAAATTGAAGAATTCTTGAAGTATAGGTTCTAAAGCACCACAATGGTCGTACATACATTCATAATTCATTGATTGAGGCATTTCATCAAATACTTGACTTGCATGAAATTGTACGTGAAAGGGGGGTCTCATATTATCTTACTAGTAGGGCACTTTTTCTTCACAGAGACATTTAATCAAACACATGGTGAGCATGGTATATGTAGACAATATCACACAATAAGTAGATATCGTGAATCAATTATAATTTAACCATTCAAGGGTTTTATCATGGATTCACATGAAGTTATACCTACAATAATCAATTCCACTTAAGATTTATCACTAGACATAGAATAGAATTTAATTAGTAATTATCAACATGAACAAGAACAAACCCAACATGGAATTAATAAAAATTTACGCACTTAAACTTTGAAAAGAGATTCTTGGACTTCATGGTTGAAAGGAGTCCATGAATGAACACTATGCATACCTGCGTTGAGTTTCTTGAAATTATTGAACTTGAAGGATTTGAATCTGTGGGTTCTTGGAGAAGATTAGGATTTTATTCTTGTGGATTAATCTTAGAGAGAAAACCCTAATTTTGTTGTTGTGAAAGAATAATGAACAAATGAGCTGAGGTCGGATATAACTGGGTATATATAAGGTGTGGTAAAAAACTAAAATACCCCTATTAAACTAACTTAAAATTTCTGATCGGGACATGCAATGGTGGGGTGAGATGCTCTGCCACTGGGTAGATAGTACGTCGGTCCTGACTGTCGTACCTAGGCAGAATAGGGGTTCACTGCCTCTCCTGCGATGGCTTGGGCAACATTCGGTCGCTAGCTCGATGGTCCGTTGGACTGAGTCGTCCACCGTAGCACCTGGGCAGTTTTGACTGTCTTCTGTATTTTGGCCATAACTTTCTCATCTGATTTACGATTTGGAATAAATGGGTATCGATGGAAGACTTATTTAACTTTCCACATGACGAAAAGTGAAAATCATAAAAATTCCACATATACAAAAGTAGATTCATCTATCAAAGAAAGAACCTAACATTTTTGGGACGTTTTCAAGCTAGGAAGAAGTACGGGGTATTACAATAATTCACATATCAGACTCTAAAGTTGTCTATTTTAGCAATATTTGGATTAAAAAAACAACTCTTATCATTTTAAGTGATTTACATCCTAAAAGAAGGCAGTGTTATGTACTAGAGCATCCGTTAAGCACAAGGTCCAAGGAAGGGCCCCACCACAATAGTCTACCATACGCAGTCTTACCTTGAATTTCTATCAGGGATGTTTCCAATGATTGAATCCGTGACCTCTTGGTCACATGACAACAACTTTATCGGTTATTTCAAGACTCTCATCAAATTACAGAATAGGTTACTCCCTATTCTACAAAAAAAAAATGTGTAAGGTCAAAAGAGGAATTTCACAGGTCAATAAACTAAATCCATTGGGACACTGGACATTCACAGCTTGACTTGCGAAGTCATGTTCTAACTTTCTATCCTACATCAGCCTCTCTGTTTGTAGCCAATTATCCCCTAGTCATTCTATTTCTTAAAAACCTATTTTGGACTTCTTGACATGATCTGAGGGTGTTTTGGAAATAACTTGTATACCTTCACGAGATAGAGGTAAGATCTGTATATATTTTGCCCTCTCGAGACTCAACTTATGGGATTACACCAGGTAGAACATAGATGTCTTGAGTTTCTTGTGTTCTTTTTTCTTCTTGTTCTCTTCTGATAAAAGGTTTATATACTTTTTATACATGATCAGATCTTGACAACTTAAAAGAAAAAACTAGTTTGGCTTGACTAGTGAAAACAAACTACATACATGGAAAGAGGAAAAGAAAAAGAAGTAAACAACTCATCGGTATGTCATACGACATTATTTATTTGTATTTCCCTTTACATTACTCACATAATTAGTTTACTCACATTTATATTTCCCTTTGTAGAGCTTAATCGACTTCAACTGGTTAACCACCTTGAATATGAAAAGGTTTCATGTTGTTTCAGTATAAGAACTTCTTGTTTTTCTTTTCATCTGGTTAAGTTGTCTTAAGGGCAGGGATTCAGATTGAGTAACACATCATTTATATGGTGAGGTTTGATATGCAAAATAGTGCTTATAATGATTTGGCACTTGGGCA
>NW_025848589.1:0-1991 GCF_002878395.1 Capsicum annuum
ATTTGACAGATATTGAAGGCAAAATGGTAGAAATGGCTATCAATGCTGATGCGGTCAAAAGATATTATGTATGATATTTGATCCTTTGTTGATTTTATTGCATGTTTAGTACTTGCATTTTTGAAGATTGATAGGATGAAGACATTTTATTCTTCTATCCAAACATTGTGTCATCCTTTGTTTACCTGTTTGAGCTTCGTTCCAATTTTCTTTCATATCCCTCTTTTGGAATCAAAATAGAGTCAAAGATAAATTTCAAGAAAATAAGAATAAAAGAAAAAGTCTGAAAAAAAAAAGAAAAAATCATCAATCAAAATCAAATCAAAACAAAGAACAAGCTGTTGGAACTACGTGCGACCTGATTATCCTCTCTCGGGAGTGAGGTACGTAGGCTGCCCTATTTCGGGCTCGGTCCAACCAAATGAAGATTTAAGATTCACCCAGTCAACAAAACTGGGGCATGAGTTAATGTGTTGCTTGAGTCGATTCCAAAAGTTGTAAGTCCCACCCCCACTTTAAGTATTGTTTGAGCCTCTTACCATCTTTTCTAACCTTAACCAAAAGCCAAGTTACAACCAAAGAAAGTACTTCAGATCAATTTTTGATAATGTAAGGCTAAGAATGCAATGGATATGATGATACATTGTGAAGTACCGCTTGTCTCCCTCAGCATAAGAAATCAGGAAAGAAATACAAAAATGAGAGAGTCTTATTGGTGAAAACCTTTGCAGGCACCATAAGGTGATGGTGAGTTGAGAGAAAATGAAAATGAGAGAGTCTTATTGGTGAAAACCTTTGCAGGCACCATAAGGTGATGGTGAGTGGAGGGAAATAAAAATGAGAGTCTTATTGGTGAAAACCCTCACGGGCACCGTAAGGCGATGGAGAGTTCAAAAGAAAATTGAAAAGTGAAAAGAAAGAGATTTGTTGACGAAAGTCTTTTAAGATGACGTCAATCGAATGTGATGTATGAGTCCAATGGATTTGAAGAAGCGGCACAGCGGCAAAAGGTACGAACTCAACAACAAATGGGGAGTTTGGATAGGAAGATCAGGCAGCTCAATCTAAAATGCATGTCATACTCATTGGAGTTGGTTTGTTGTATTCAGATAAGTTTTCGTTTTGAATATGGGACATTGCCCTTTTCTTTCATTTACATATTCATGTTTTTTTTTCCTTTTTATGTCATTTATCAAAATAAGAGTCACCATCATTTCTTTACATTTTAAGTTAAGTCTGTGTCAAAACAAGTGAGAAAGGATTTCAAAATTTACTATCAGTCTTTCCAATTATATGAGAAAAAGCCAAGGAACAGCACAGGAAAGAAATATGATCGTAATTCAACACGAAGCAAAGGAAGTCTATCAACCGACAGACTATTGGATCCATAGAAGCATTCAGATTTGGGAAAAGAGTGCACCTCAGGGGCATGGTAAAATGGAAACCCATTGTTTGAGTCAGAGTTCATTTCCCTCAATCTGGATCCGGGGTAATGATGCGGCAAGATAGGGCAGGTGTCGGCGATTTGGAAGAAAGATGAAAGGAACGAATGCTAGGGTAGATACCTGAGAAGCCAAGAGTTGTAAGCTACCACTAAGTTTTTAACTGACAAATTTTCTTTGTTGAAATAGAGGCAAGTTCGTTTCACTTAATTCATCTACCATTGGAAATGCACATCCGTGAGATTTTTACTTTCTGTTCAGGACCATCCTGAAAAATGGGATTTTACTTTATGTTCAGGACCCTCCTGAATAAATGGGATTTTACTTTCTGTTCAGGACCCTCCTGAAAAATGGGATTTTACTTTATGCTTAGGACCTCCTGAAAAATGAGATTTTACTTTCTGTTCAGGACCCTCCTGAAAAATGGGATTTTACTTTCTGTTCAGGACCCTCCTGAAAAATGGGATTTTACTTTATGTTCAGGACCCTCTTGCAAAATGGAATTTTACTTTATACTCAGGACCCTCCTGAAAAATGGGATTTTACTTT
>NW_025848590.1:0-1690 GCF_002878395.1 Capsicum annuum
CAAGCACCGTGTGACACTTCGGGACCCATTTTTTGGGGCGTTACAAACTTAGTATCAGAGCCTAAGGTTTTAAGGTGTCCTAGGGAATCTGACAAGCCGCGTTAAGTAAAGTCTTGATCATCGGTGTGTAGCGCGCCACATCTATAAGCAAGAGGCTACAAGACGTTTTAGAAAAAAGTGTGATTCTTTCTTTCAGAATTCTATCATGCTTAAAGTGTGTCTCTCTGCTATTGATTCGTGCTTTTCTCTTTCAGAAATATGCCTCCACGTCGAGTGAGAAGAAATAATGATGGTCAGCAACCTCAACCCGCTGACCCATTGAATGAAAACGTGTCTCACGCTGAATTTCGGGCAGCCTTTCAGGCGCTGGCCTAAGTTGTTGCTGCAAATGTTCAGGCCAACCCAGCCCCGGCTCCACAGTAGTAGGGAGGTGATTCAGCTGCTGCCAGGATCCGTGACTTCATGCGGATGAATCCGTCGAAATTCTATGGGTCCAAGTCTGATGAGGATCCACGGTTGTTTTTAGTAGAGGTATGGAAGATTACTTAGGTGATGCATGTATCTGAATAACATAGTATGGAGTTGGTTGCGTATAGATTGAAAGACCTTGCTTATGACTAGGTTGTTGCTTAGAGGAAAGGTAGAGGTGAGAGAGTTGTCCCTATAACTTGGCAAGAGTTCCAGGATGCATTCCTGGATAAGTTTTTCCCTTTGGAGATGAGGGAGGCGAAGGTGGAAGAGTATATAAACCTACGACAGGGCTCTATGACTATTAGGGAGTACTGTCTAAAGTTCAATCAGTTGGCCAAGTATGCTCCTGACTTAGTGGCTGATAATCGGGCTAGTATAAGTAAGTTTGTGACTAGAGTGTCTAGTTATGTGGTTAAGGAGTGTAGGTCTGCTATGCTGAATAATGAGAAGAATCTTTCTAGGCTGATGACTCATGCCCAACAGATTGAGGCAGACAAGATTAAGGAGAGAGATAGAATGAGAGGGAATAAAAGAGCTAGGTCCGAGCAGCACGGATAGGGTCAGACTAGATCACATGGAGGGAGTCGCCCTCAGTATCAGGATCATTCATCTATGCTAGCACCATCATCTTCTAGTGCTCCGTGCCAAGAGGTAGGCAAGAGCAAGGTAGCAGGTCATATGCATCTAGGTCCCAGTACAGTGCTGGCAGTAAGACAAATTGTCCCCTATGTCCTAAGTGTAGTAGGCACATTCGAGTGAGTGTTGGGGTGAGAAGAGGGGTTGTTTCCGATGTGGTAACATGGGTCATAGAGTTAGAGATTGTCCACAGGATAGACAAGGGCGTCGTGACTATCGCCCTCAGACCCAGACTCAAACTGTTAGTGCTCCAGTTCCAGGTACTCGCCCAGCCCCAGCTCAGGGCGCCTCTTCTATCAATGCTGGCGGGCAGTGCCAGAATAGATTCTATGCTTTACCATCCCACCAGGAACAGGAGGACTCTCCCGATTTTGTTACTAGTATGCTTCGTATATTTCAGTTTGATCTGTATGCTTTGTTGGATCCTGGATCCAGTTTCTCATATGTTACACTTTTGATTGTTGTGAATTTTGAAATGAGTCCTGAGATTATTCCTGAGCCTATCCTAGTTTCTACACCAGTGGGTGATTCGATCGTTGCCCAGAAAGTGTATAAAAAGTGTCCTGTTATCGTTCTTCATAGA
>NW_025848591.1:0-76 GCF_002878395.1 Capsicum annuum
TGTACTACTTTAAGTAAAAAATATACTACAATATATATATATATATATATATATATATATAGTTATATACTAATTT
>NW_025848591.1:176-1013 GCF_002878395.1 Capsicum annuum
TAATTTATAAAACATATACACATGTATACGTTAAATATATACCTCTATAGAAGATATATACACATATATACGCATCATTCAATATATATGTACTATTTTAAATAACATATACTACAATATATATGTACTACCATATATATATATATATAGTTATATACTAATTTATAAAATATATACACATGTATACGTTAAATATATACGTCTATAGAAGATATATACACATATATACGCACCATTCAATATATATGTACTACTTTAAATAAAATACACTACGATAAGTATACACTACAATATATACACACACTATATATATAGTTATATACTAATTTATAAAACATAAACACACGTATACGTTAAATATATACTACTTTAGAAGATATATATATACACACATATACGTATCATTCAATATATGTAAAACTTTAAATAAAATATACTACAATATATATACACTACAATATTTACACACACTATATATATAGCTATATACTAATTTATAAAACATATACACTACAACTTCGTAACATATACACTGTACAACATATATATGTTTATAGAAGATATATACACATATATACGTCCCATTCAATATATATGTACTACTTTAAATAAAATATACTACAATATATAATTATATATATAGTTATATATTAATTTATAAAACATATACACATGTATACGTTAAATATATACGTCTATAGAAGATATATATACACATATATGAATTAATAATACTTGATTGTAAATTAATAATATATTAAAACTAAGTTATAGTTAAATCCAATTTTTTAAAAAAAGAAGAAGCTTAATCGGGTTGGGCCGGTTAACCTGCAACCC
>NW_025848592.1:0-1252 GCF_002878395.1 Capsicum annuum
ATAAATATATATATATATATATATATATATATATATATATAGTTATATACTACTTTATAAAACATATACACATGTATACGTTAAATATATACGTCTATAGAAGATATATACACATATATACGTACCATTAAATATATATATACTACTTTAAATAAAACATATACTACAATATATATACACTACATGTCTACAATATATATATATAGTCATGTACAAATAAATAAAACATATACACATGTATATGTTAAATATATACGTCTATAGAAGATATATACACATATATACTCACCATTCAATGTATATATACTACTTTATAAATAAAATATACTACAATATCTATAGTTATATACTAATTTATACAATATATACACATGTATACGTTAAATATACACGTTTATAGAAGATATATACACAAATATTCGCACCATTCAATATATATGTACTACTTTAAGTAAAACATATACTACAATATATATAGTTATATACTAATTTATATAACATAGACAAATGTGTACATTAAATATATACGTCTATAGAAGGTATATACACATATATACTACAATATAGATAGTTATACACTAATTTATAAAATATATACACATGTATACATTAAATATACACGGTTATAAAAGATATATACACAAATATAATCACCATTCAATATATTAGTACTACTTTAAGTAAAACATATACTACAATATATGTATATATACTACAATATATATATATAGTTATATACCAATTTATATAAAATATACACATGTATACATTAAATATATACGTCTATAGAAGATATATACACATGTATACTACAATATATAGAGTAATATACTAATTTATAAAATATATATACACATGTATACATTAAATATACACCTCAATAGAATATATATACACAAATATACGCAGCATTCAATATATATGTACTTGTTTAAGTAAAACATATACTACAATTTATGTATAGACTACAATATATAAATAGTTATATATACTAATTTACAAAACATATGCACATGTATACATTAAATACACACGTCTATAGAAGATATATACACAAATATTCGCACCATTCAATATATATGTACTAGTTTAAGTAAAAACATGTACTACAATATATGTATATACTACAATATATATATATATATATATAGTTATATACTAATTTATATAACATATACACATGTATACATTAAATATATATGTCTATAGAAGATATATGTGTATATATCTTCTATAGACATATATATTTAAC
>NW_025848592.1:1352-6767 GCF_002878395.1 Capsicum annuum
TGTATACATTAAATACACACGTCTATAGAAGATATATACACAAATATTCGCACCATTCAATATATATGTACTAGTTTAAGTAAAAACATGTACTACAATATATGTATATACTACAATATATATATATATATATATAGTTATATACTAATTTATATAACATATACACATGTATACATTAAATATATATGTCTATAGAAGATATATACACATATATACTACAATATATATAGTTATATACTAATTTATAAAACATTATGTATACATTAAGTATACATGTTTATAGAAGATATATACACAAATATACTCACCATTCAATATATATGTACTAGTTTAAGTAAAACATATACTACAATATATGTATAAACTACAATATATATATATCGAGTTATATACTAATTTATAAAACATATACACTTGTATACATTAAATATATACATCTATAGAAGATATATACACAAATAGATAAAACATATGCTACTTAATATAATAAATTAATAATAATACTTGATAGTAAATTAATAATATATTAGAAGTAAGTTTTAAATTTAAACTATAAATTCAAAAGTTTTAAATTTAAACTATAAATTCAATTTAAATCATTAAATTAAAAAAATTATAAAGTAAGGACTAAGGAGGAGTGAATGAATGTTGAATTTTATTGATTGCGATTTGCAAAATGATCCAAAATTTATAATTTACATGAGTGAAAAATCTACAAATAATGCATCATTTTTTTCAACTCATTCATTTTAATATTAATGGGAACTTGCATAGGATAGTCAAAGTTAGCGGGGGTAAAATCATGCATTGGACTTGATTCTGCTGAGTTCTCCCGTGAAGACATAATTTCTTCACGTTTCAGCTCGTTTCTCGGCTCCGGTTCCACTCCTTGGTTTCTTCTTTCCGCTCTGATCCAATCTCTGAGGCAAATTAGAACATCCATTGTATTGCTTCCTGGTGAGTGTCGGTTGTCTCCAAGCTGCTGTCGTCCTTGACTAAAGGCGCTCTCTGATGCAACGGTTGACATTGGAACATTCAAGATGTCTCTAGCTAATCTTGAAACCACGGGATATTGTGTTTCATTACTCCTCCACCAATCCAACGTGTTGATCCGTCATCTGCGATCCTCTGGCGGCAACCGAAGATAATATTTTAGCTTTTCTCGATAAGTTGAGGTGTAAGTTCTCTCATCAACACTGTTCTAACAAGGTAAATCATAAAAGAAATCTAGAAAATCACTATGTGCCGACCTTTTAGAAGATGATGGCTCCTCGGCAGGATGAGGAGCGACAGTTGGAGTGATATTAGTAGGTACGGCTAAGTCAAATAAATCAGCATAGTGATTATATAATTTTTCTATGTATTCATTCGCATCACTCATAGTCGTCCACAAATCAGGTTCTACTTTTTTTTCAGATTTAGAATTATTATTAGTATTTATTTCTAAGTTAGTATAAATAATAGTACTAAAGTGGCACATAGTATTATATTTAACGTACGAATTTAACATAGCACCAACCAAGTAAATAGGGGAAATCGGGAAAAAATATTTTTAAATGTAGTAAACATGGCATCAACAGTTTCTTTATAACCATGTTTATTTTTATATTCTTTAAGCAAACCAGAAATATCGGCTATATATCCCAAAATATTACAAACAGTAGGATAATACGCACCGAAAAATTCAACCGTAGCTACATAAATTTTTTCTAAAAACTTAACAAGATCATTAATTACAACCCAATCAGAATCATGTAGCATGCAATCAGCAGAATCAGTAAATGAACCGTAATGTTGGTTAAAAGCTAGTGTAATAGGAACTCTATATTTATAACAAGTTTTTAAAAAATCATATGTAGAATTTCATCTAATATCAATTTCCTCAAGAATCAATATCGGTGCAAGTCCATTTTCTTGATATTTAATTTTAAATTCTCTAATTCTTTTTCTCTGATTATTTCCTTGAATAAAACCAACAGCAAGACGAATTTTTTCAATATAAAGCTCAAAAAATTCAAGACCATCTTTTACAATTAAATTATAATATGACATGCACACTTAATATGAAAAATTTCAGGCAACGACGGAGATAGCATAGATTTTAATTTTTTTATAGCAGTCTTGTTGTTAGAAGCATTATCAGAAGCAATACATAAGATTTTATTTCGATACCATAAAATCCGGCAACTTTAACAATAGAATCAACAATAAAATCTCCAGTATGTTTACGGTCTTCATCATATAAAAAAGCAAGAATACGTTTTTGCATCACAAAATTACTATCCATTCAGTGACAAGTTACGATTAAATAATCATTTTTATTTACAGCACGACCAAGATCAGAAGTTAGGGACAATCTACATTGAATATTTTTGTAACGCCCCGATTTTCTGAACCGAAACGCTACACGGTGCTCATGACCCCGAAGGACCACAAGCTAACTTATGACTGATATCTGTTCCTATAACTGCATAATATATATATATAATGCGAAACATGAACAAAGAGGGCGTAAGGTTCAATCTTGAATAATAAAATATCTGAAATAAGGTGGTATCACAGTACCAAAACAAAACTGAAAATACTAAAGTCTAAATCTGAAAACTCTATAGTCGTCTGAAAGCCTCTAAACTGTCTGAATAAGGAGTTGAAGGAACATGTCTCCAACTAACTCCATAAACTAAAAATAAACTGAAATACTGGAATAATAAATGTAACGATCACCATTTTACCTTATAAGGTAAACTCACCATTTTACCTTACATTCTAACATTTGCACTAACGACGCTAACTTCTTAATAGACAAGGTAAACACTTGTGTTTACCTTGTCCCTTTTGGAAATTTATAGTATTGGGGTGCCCTTTTGAAATTTTGACTAAAAAAACTTGTCTTTTAGGCTCCGGACTCCCACATTTGGTCCAGTATTAAATGAAATATAATTAATTTTGACGAGTCTTATCTTTATCTCACGAGTTAAAATATTATTCACCATTGTATATAAAAAAAAGGTTATTCGACTATGAATAAATTTCTTTTAAAGAATCAATTGATGACATGACCTGATTAATATTATATTTAACTTACTAATATATCTTAAGCTATAATAATAATGGTGGAAATATCTTCATACTTTGCGATAATTTAATCCTTATCTCTATTTTTTTATCATCCGATATTTCATATCCGTTTTATATCTTAAGTTATAATAATTATGAAAAGATTTTTACACTGTGTATAACTAATAAATTCATACCTCTTTTTTTTTTTTCAGTGGATGTTTCATATTTGTTTTATATCTTAAGCTATTAGAATTGTGGAAAGTACTTTATATTATGTGAATAATTAAATTTTTTTCTCATTTTGTCACTCGATATTTCATATCATTTTGATGCCTCAACTAGTTTGTATTTAAGTCGTGTCTGATTATCTTTTCGTTATTTATATTTTAGGTTGAACTAAACTACTGTAATTCATCCCTGCCTACAAATTAGTTGACAATGTTTACAAATCTTACAAACAAAAGTTAATATATTTATATTTATTGTATATTCGCTTAGCATGATTTTAAAAAAGGAAGTACTACTTATCGAGATTTGCAAAATCGTAGAATAAAGATCATTAAAAGAAAAAGCATCTTCTGAAGATTTTTTTCATTCTCAACGTTCGAACTCCAGCAATATAATATAAAAGTTTTCATAAGGAAATTAATTTAAGTTTCTATCGAGTGTATATGTTTTAGCTTTTATGTATGAACGAATTGAGATAAAATAAGATGGGAAGATCAATTAAAACATGGCCCTTCATAATTAAGTACTATAAATTATATTTTAACAGACTCTTTCATGATTTCTAATGGTTATTATGATATTAGTAAAACAATATCTTTGGAGTTTTAAATGTTTTTCAATATATGTATCCCAATTTTATAATCAATAAAAGTAGAAAAATATGAACTTTAATGTGAACCTCAAAATAATTATGGAGTTGTTCGAACACCAGAATTTTATAAATGAAGATTAAGAAAATAATTAAATATTATTTTTTGCATTTCATTTGAATTTGTAAATCTTAAAGAATTTTTGAATTCGGACCTTTTTATACTAAATTAGAATCTTGTCATATATTGAGAAAATCCAACAATTTATATAATAATATGTTCAAATTATTCCCTTAATAGCATGGTGGTAGGATGAAGAACCGTTGAATATTTTAACTTGATTTTAAAAACTTTTTTGGAGGAAGAATAGTTGTATATAAAAGGGAAATTTTCGAGCAAGAATAATTTTATCAGCATATCAATTGTAAAATTAAAAATTTTACCAAAAATAATTTAATATATTAAGTTGACCACCCCTTATTCGTCATAATTATATCTTTAGCAGATCCAATATTAACCATCTTGAGATTGAATTTATGTAATTTTTAATTTATTAAAAGTCCAAAATTATGGTTATAGAGCCAATAAATTAGCTTATTAGATCATTGATATTGTTGTCTTCTTTTAAAAGAAAAATAAAGAATTTCATCCTTGAAAAGGTTTCTAATCATTCCAATGAAATTTTTTTTGTTTCAAAAACAGGTACTTTCTCAATTTATTTATTTTTTGTTAAAAAAGGTACTTTGTCAATTCGTTAAAACGACAAAAATTAAGGAATAATTATTGCCACAACTATCAACCATTTGTTCTATCAATTATTTGGTACAAATACGATATAAGTATATGGGATAAGAAGAGAAAAAAAAACACCTAGGACTTGGACATACAATAATGTGTCGATTGGTTTATAAACAAAGTTGTGCATTAATTAGTAATATAATTATTGTAATATAAGAATCAATAACATAGAAACTGAAATTCAGGAAATTAGTAATGTGTATTTGTAATGCCCCGGAAAATGGGTCCCAGAGCGTCACACGGTGCTTGAGGCTACGAGTAGCCCCAAGCTAACCCTTTGAGCCATTTTCATTCAGTTCACCATAAATCAATGGGGTTTCCATAAATAACCCTCAAATATCAACAGGGTAATCATCATCCAAAAATAATAGAATTTCAGAAAGATAACAAAATACGACTTATTAGTCAACTCCCAACATATATACTAGTCTGAAAAGCCTCTAAGAAAATCAATAAAACCAGCGAGTCATTGAGACATGCCCCAACCGACTCATACTCAGTTATCAAATGTAAACAATTCCATGAAACCAACATCGGACATCGCGTCCTCGAAACATGAGGACTCACCACAATAGAGGATGTAGAACAGCGTGCCCGAAGAATCACTGTCGAACCTGGAACTCAGCACTTGAACCTACATTCCGAGAAAATACAGCCCACATCCGAAGATGTGGGTCAGTACCATGAAAAGAAACCGAGTATATGGGGGTGTATGCAGTTGTATAAACATCATCATCAT
>NW_025848593.1:0-674 GCF_002878395.1 Capsicum annuum
ATGATAGTTAATTAATAATATATTAAAAGTAAGTTTTTAATTTAAACTAGAAATTCATTTTAAATCATTTTAAATCGATATATAGGTACTACTTTAAATAAAATATATACTACAATATACATGTATATATTATGTATGTATATATATATATATAGTTATATACTAATTTATAAAACATATATACTTGTATACGTTAAATATATACGTCTATAGAAGATATATACACATATATACGCACCATTCAATATGTATGTACTACTTTAAATAAAATATATACTACAATATACATATGTATGTATTACAATGTATAGATGGTTATATTATACTAATTTATAAAACATATACACTTGTATACATTAAATATATACATCTATATAAGATATATACACATATATATGCATCAATCAATATCTATGTACTACTTAAAATAAAATATATACTACAATATACATGGATTACAATACATAGATAGTTATATTATACTAATTTATAAAACATATACACTTGTATACATTAAATATATACATCTATATAAGATATATACACATATATACGCACGATTCAATATATATATCATACGTTAAATAAAATATATACTACAATATACACATATATATATATACTACAATACGTATGTATATATATATATATATATATATATATATATATATATA
>NW_025848593.1:774-1233 GCF_002878395.1 Capsicum annuum
TACTAATTTGTAAAACATGTACACTTGGATACATTAAATATATACATCTGTAGAAGATATATACACATATATACACACCATTCAAAATATATGTACTACTTTAAATAAAATATATACAACAATATACATATATATATATATATATATACTACAATATGTATGTATGTATATATATATATATATAGTTATATACTAATTTGTAAAACATATACACTTGTATACGTTAAATATATACGTCTAGCGAAGATATATACACATATATACACAGCATTCAATATATATGTACTACTTTAAATAAAATATATACTACAATATACATGTATATATACTATAATATGTATATATATATAGTTATATACTAATTTGTAAAACATATACACTTGTATACAGTAAATATATACATCTGTAGAACATATATACACATATATACACACCATTCAATATATATGTACTATTTTA
>NW_025848594.1:0-435 GCF_002878395.1 Capsicum annuum
TCCTATGTGGCATGCTTGAGAAGCCTCTAATGCTATTTATCTTTTTTTGTGTTTTTTTTTGGCTATTTTTATCATATTTATTTCATTTATATGTTATATAAAGTGCCTCCAAAAGACACACAATAAATTCTCTTTAATTTGACTAACTTTCTTAAACATCACATAATTACACATTAGTTATTACTCTTTACCTTTCCATCTCTTTTTATATTCCCATAAAATTTTCATTTAATTTAAAAATAATTTCTCATTTATTTTAAAAAATAATCAATCAACTAATATCTATATATATTATAAAGAAAGATTGTAAGAATGATGATGTAGCACCTCTCAATTGCCTCTAATTATATTTGTCTTTTTTCTTCTTTTCTAATTTTTTTTCACATTTATAAATCAATCAATATATATATATATATATATATATATATATATATA
>NW_025848594.1:535-1385 GCF_002878395.1 Capsicum annuum
TATATATAGAGAGAGAGAGAGAGAGAGAGAGAGAGAGAGAGAGAGAGGGAATTATAGAATCACTGACGTGGCGCACTCTAAAGTCTAGAATTCTATTTATCTTTTTTCTCCTTTTTCTAAACTTTTTTTACTATTATTTCCTTTAAAAAAATCCTCTTTCTTATTTTATTCATTTAGGTGCAAAATTAATTACATATTAATATTCATCACCGTTTCTATAAATTGAAAGGCTATGACTTTCTCTTAGTTACAATTACACCATAATCTCTTCATTATGTGTTTCTAAAAGATTTTATTTTATTTGATTATACATTAAAATCAACTATATTAGAACCTATTCAAGATTCACTCATTTTATTCGCTTAATTATCTTAATTATGTTAGAAGTGTTATATCAAAAAACTGAAAATATTTCTTTTAACTTTCTTAATTGCATTTTCCTTCATTACTCTTATTTATTTCAATTTCTTTTTCCATTTAGGAAGCCTAATAGTCTATCATTAATTGTCTAAATAATTTCACTTAAATGGCTACTAACTACTATAAATTAAACTCAACTAAAGAAGATGATAATTGAGATCTTAGTTCTTTATCCCCTTGACTAGATTCATTCATGCTACATGTATGATGAGAATTGACATATATTTTTTTCTGAATGTTCATATCATTGTTTTTTTTTTTTTTAATTTCTGTATTATTGCTTTTAGAATTAGTTAAATTTTTTCTACCAGTTATTAATATGATTATAATTTCCATAAACGATTATTAACTATATAGATTATGAAGGTTATCAGCTTAGTCTCCCTATAAGCATCGAATATATGGTGACTGGTGAGTATTCTATTTATTT
>NW_025848595.1:0-1445 GCF_002878395.1 Capsicum annuum
CTATTGTCTTTGCTGGGATACCAATTACATATACGACATCTATTGCTGTCTAGGCCTTTATTTCTTTGGAATTCATGTACACATTCTTGAGTAACATTCATTAAATTATTGATTACTAGGTTGTTTAAATCTAAATCCTGCCAATCCTCTATCTCTTGTCCTAATTCATTAACTAAGTTATCTTCTTCTGATTCGGAAGAATCATATTTTGAATTATCTTTGTCATTTATATCAATACTTATTATTGAGTATATACTTTCTGTTTCTGACATGTATTCATCTACGTTTAATAAAGTTTCTTGAAAATCTTCTATTAGTTGAGAATTTCTGGTTCTATTATTATTTCTCTTAGGACATACATTAGCTAAATGGTCGATGCTTCCACAAGTATAGCATTCTAATTTGTTTTTATAATTTCTATCATTTCTATATTTTCTAACATGTCTATCTCTATTTAACCATGGTTTTTTAGCTTTTGATTTTCTTAAGAAGTATTGTTTACGACTATATGGTTTTTTATGAGGTTTCTTCTTATATTTTCTGTATGGTTTCTGATCGTAATTCTGGGTTGTATAGATAACAGATTTACAGAAATTCATTTCATTTCTTTTTAATTGTTTTTGTATTTGTATGTTTGTACATTTTTCTGTTAATATATCCATTATATGTTGTGTTCTATGTCCTATCGTCCATTTTAAATTTGGGTTGGCTACTACTCCATCTCTTTTATACCATCTATCTTCTATTTCTCGTCCTAAGGCTCCAGGTAATTTATTGAATAATTTTTTGCCTAATTCTTCATTAAAAGTATTTCCGTTGACGGTGCAATAATAAAAATAGTCTTGTAGGAATTTCTTTATATATACCCAATGCGAAATACTTAATTGTTCTAGCTTGATTAATGCTTCCTTTTGTAGTGCTAATAATCCACTATTTGGGTCTTTTCCAGTTAACAACATATGCATTTTGTTTGTAAAATTATAGGGATTTGGTCCCATACTTAATAAAACCTGGAAATCATATGGGCAGTTTGTCTTAAAACTTTCCCATGTAGCCTTTGCAGATTCCCCTAAGAAGGTTTCTAAATATTTATACATTTAGCCATCTTCTTCTACTACTAGTTTTGTCATTTATTTTTTGATGAAATTTAACTATAAGTTCACAATCTGTTCTAACTAAAATTTCTTCTTTATTTAGTATACAGCTATAGAAGATATATACACAAATATACGCACCATTCAATATATATGTACTACTTTAAATAAAACATATACTACAATATATATATATATATATATATATATATAGTTATATACTAATTTATAAAATATATATACATGTATGAGTTAAATATATCCGTCTATAGAAGATATATAAACACATATACACGCACCATTCAATATATATGTACTACTTTAAATAAAACATATACTACAATATATATA
>NW_025848596.1:0-340 GCF_002878395.1 Capsicum annuum
TCATTGATAATTTTTTAATGCCTCTTACCATATACAACTCCTTAATTCTTAATATTATAAAGATAATAATTAATTAATAATTTGAGAAAAAAAGGTATAAAGACGATTTTGTCTAAAGTCTACACTTTTAATGAAGGGTAAAAAGTTCAGATCACTTTTCTAAGGGTCTTCACACTTTTAATATATTATAGATATAGATTATATATATATATATATATATATATGCATACATACTTCATAAAAAATCAATCATCAATATATATATTGTTAAAACTTAAATGTATCAAAAATTACTATTCCACTTATTCATATTCTTTATTGTACACTTTAAAAGTCTAAA
>NW_025848596.1:440-5380 GCF_002878395.1 Capsicum annuum
CAAGTTTTCATTTACTACATAAAAAATCAATCATATATATATATATATATATAAAGACAAATATGTTAATTATTACTCCTCCATTTATTTTCATTCTTTATTGTTAAAACTTAAATGTATGAAAATTTAGTATTTCACTTATTCATATTCTTTATTGTACACTTTAAAAATCTAAAAATTCATATCCAAGTTTCTTTTTTCTCTTTTTTGGGGGCTTTTCTCTTCATTCTTTTCATTAATCAATTTATTTATTAAATCATAAAAGATCAATCATATTTACTATTCTAATTAAATCTAATGAGTTACAAAAAAAACTCCATCCATTTGTATTCTCTACTTAAATAATGTGTCTCCCCAACTCCCTTCTACCTAATTTTTTTGGATTATCCAATCTATAAATAACAATCATCTATGGAGTTGCTGAATATAAATTTTCATTGTCTCAATTTTTGTATGGTTATTTAGTTATCTTTCTCCTTTCTTAATTTTCTTCATCTTTTTCATCAATCATGTGTTAATAATCAAAAGAGATGACATAAAAAAGATGATGTTTTCAATATTCTTCAAAGGTTCATCAAAGAGATGTTCATATTAGTTTTGTACGAGTTCATCAAGATGAAGAAGGAAGTTCAATTGTCTTGAAAGATTCGTTAAGAAAATGGTCATAGTAGTTTGGTGTGTAGCTTAGAAGTTTGAATGATTTACAAATATTTTGAACATTTATTAGTGTATTATTTTGATTTCAATTAGTATTATTTTTTTTTTTTTTATTTCTTCATTTTGAACAAAGATGCTGGATCACATATATAATTCGCTTTTATTTAGCAAATATTAAATTATAAATTTTTCCTAACCAACATATTAGAAAACTCAATTAACAAATTTTAGTCAGTTAACTTTGATCTTCTTATTATTATTAGTGCACGTTTCTATTTTTGTGTATGTTTTTTTGTCAGTTTCTAATTAATTTAATTATGTAAATTAAATATATATTATTTTACAATTATCTTAATGTTATAACACAATATGATTTTTTGCTAATAGTAATTTTCTAATGTTTTCTCATAGTAATTGGGTATTAATGCCCTTAAAAATATATGGCATTACTGTCACGACCCCAGAACGAGGGTCATGATGGCACTTGTCGCGGCGTACCTTGACAAGTAAGTCTATCACCCAAACTGATACGAATAGAGAAAAAGACAAAAATACCCCAAGGTAAGGCTTCTAGAATGAAGTCGAACCATATAAATAATCATAACAATATGGAAAGAACTTATCCAAACTATCAATCATGCCCAAAATCAGGTGTCAATAGTATAAGAACTACTAATACAATCCAAGAGTCAAATACATCGGAAAAATAACCATAAAGGAATAATAACTGTCTCTGAATACTAATAAAGATATAACTAGTATAGAAAGATAGAGGCGAACTTCGGACGCATGAATGTCCAACCGCTACCTTGGAAGCTCCAACAATCGCTCGAATCAAGCAAGCTGAGGCGCACTCCAGCTAGGACCTGCACCGAAAGGGCGCAGTAGGCATGAGTACGGTCCATTTATACTAAGTAGGTATCATAGGCCGACCAAGCAAAGTGGTAAATAAAGCATATAAAATATACACTAAGGGCACGTCATCTGCAATCAGAAAATGTCCCACAATGGTAGCCCACACCACTTGCACTAACAGTTCTAGTATATCTCACATATATTACAAAAACACACCAAGATATAGAACCCAAGTATACATTATGTCACATATAAATAGAACAAGAGAGAACATATAGATACAAAATCATCAAATACAAGTAAAGGAAGGTAAGACAAATACATAGATAACAAGTCAATAAGGCAATACAATACAACATAAACACAATAAAGTAAGTGCAACGTATATGATAATGATGATGTACGAGGTTGTCGCACAACCTCTGGAATTGTCGCACAATTCCCGTATACACCTACGGAGCTAAAGCTTTCTTACGTAGGACCCATAGGAGGTTCGTCAACCCATATACAATCCACATATCTCATATCTCATATCTCCTTTTCAGCATATCCCTCAAAAAGGATTTTATAAGGTGTTACAATATTTTTAAAAAGGTGTTGCCAGTGTTTCTCAGATGTTGCCACGGTGATACCTATGTTTCATGAATGAGTATGATATGAAGATGTAATGCTCACAACCAATCACAATAAGTATTTCCACAACCAACCATAATGATACATTTCCACAACCACATGAGCCAATATTCACTCGTTATTTTTATTTCATCCATAAATTTCCACATGTCTCATCTGCCTATAAAGTATGAATATAATCACAATACACCAATGGTTCCACATTAAACAATACAATACAATTACTCACATATATTCAAGGCTATCAATGTCACATAGGACCCCACACGGTCAAACATATCACATAATATTTCAATTTTGACAATTACATCACATATAGGCCCCCACACAGGCACAACACGTAGATAGCTATTTTTCATGATTAGTTCTCATCCTTAACATGCATTTTGTACCATCATTTACTACCCAAACTAGTTTGAAGAGTTAAGTCATAACCTACCTCGAAAGCCAAAACCGGTCCGCTATACTTGAATCCGCAATCTTATCTTTTACGAACAATTCCGAACTTCACTAGAAAAATCAATTATGAAATCTACGCGTCAAAAGAAAATCAACGACACACATATTGACTACTTTTGGTTCGGGGTCAAAATAGACCCCCAAAATGGGTTTCCAAAAAAGAAAGGCAAAACTGAAACTTTACTTCAAAAACATGTTCCCTATATTTTTAGGAACCTGCAACTGAAAATTCAAGTTAAATCGAGTCAAAAACGAGGTTCAAATCGAAGAAAAAATATTTTTGAGTTTTACCGGATAAAATATTTGAAATCTGGGTAAAAATCCATAATCGGAGTTGTTTTGAAAGTTAAATTGATGAAAAACTAGTAATTATAAGATAAAAGTATTATTCAAGTGAAAATGAGTTAAATTTGGATTTAAAATCATACCCTAAGATTTTTGAATTTTTGAGAAATTAATGAAGAAATTACTAAGAAAAGGGTGAATTCTTACCTTAAATCCGTAATATAATCAAGAAATAAGTGTTAATCTAGCTTCCCAAGCTTCCACAAACTTCACTTTTAAGCTCCTAAAATATTTAGGGTTTAACTCTCAAGAGGCAAGATGAAAAGTGAGCAAAATGAGCCAAATAGGGTGAAAAATCTGCTATATATTGCAGATTTTTCTGCAATAACTGGTGCTGTCTTTTTTTCTAAGTAGAAATGGACTTCGACGGGGTGCCCAAGATTCGTTTGAAGTCTGATTTATACAAATGAACTATGCAACAGTACTAAATTCGACGTTCCGGACACGATGGTGCTACCAGATTCACCATAAAAATTTGTTTTTGATCCCCGAAATCCGAAATCACAATTTTTCAAACCGAGGATCGAAATGAGATTTAAAAGCCGTAAAATCATACCAAACATGGTAACACACTAAAATTGATATTCTGGATCTGCTGACAAAGTTGTATTTTCTATATGAGGTCATTTCGATCAAAAGTAGGTCCCACACCTAACTTTCCGACCAATAGGTCGAAATGAGCTCGGGTGCATCAGAACCCGAATCCAAGGTCTACCTATCCTAAAATCGATATTCTGGAGTTGCTGGCGCAGTTCTTTTGTCCATCCATCGTACGGATCAAAATATATCTACATAAGTCCAAAATAAGACTCTTAAAGCCATCAAAAACCACAATATTGCATAAATAATACTAAAATGCATCAAAAATCATGTCAATCACTCCCACATCCTAGAAATACCATAATGCAATTACGGGGAGGGATAAAATAGTCAAATCATACAAAATCACAAATTTCACATATTTCATCAAATTTTCAAGTCGTTACAATTACTATATTAGAAATTAGTCAACGAATAAATGAACGAATCATCTTTTTAGTCTTTTATAATTTTTATGATACATTTTAATTGAGCATATCTCAAACCTCACTTTGTGAGAATATATCAAATATGTTGTATTTGTTATTTTAATTAAGCACATAATATTGATATTTTTCAATGTGAATGAATAACATATGACAATGTGCAGTAGTAATGTAATCATACGAGAATATTTTTCACATGATTAATTATAAAAATTGTTAAGCATGTATAATCTATCAGTTATCTCCTTATAAATTTATTTTTACTTCGATAATTTATTTTCTTTATTTTTTTTTAATGATTATTTAATTTTCAGAATAAAAAGGTGCAATAGAAGATATACAACAAATCAAAGAAAGAAAATTATATATATATATATATATATATATATATTCATGTATCTGAATAATTAAAAAAGATAATGCATCACCTCTCTTTGTTTAAAAAAACACAATTATTCTTATTCTCTCTTTTAAAAAAAAAAAATCATTTATGTGTCATGTTAGAAAAATTCAAAATTTACTCTAACTTTGTTAATCGCATTAAATACATTATGTAAAAACTAAAAAAATAAACTATTTCTTTAACTTCTCTTAATTTTTATTAAAAATAAATAAATCCCCTCATTTGCTTCTCTTAACAAAATATCTATGTAGTATGATCGAATATATAAACTACTTTTCTTGATTACATTGTAAATGAGATGTGATTGAGGATTAGAAAGAGTCATGTTATAGTTTTACTATAATAAATGTGTATATGCGATAAATATGTATTTTACTTATGATTATTTAAAGCAAAAAATGTTTAATCTTAATTTTTCTATTAAGGGAGGAGTTATCTTTCTAAGAGTTATTATTATATATTATTTTTAGTAATGACTATAATAATAATTAATTTATAACAATAATCGTATTAATGTTGTTAAACTCTTCCACTACTCTATATCTGTTAGGGATAGTTATTGA
>NW_025848597.1:0-2170 GCF_002878395.1 Capsicum annuum
CTTTAGTGTCAAAATTTTTGTTCAGACAAGAATTATTTTCATAAAAACTGAAGTATTGTGACCACTATTGTATTATTTTGTTGTAGTTTACAGGTTGTATATTAATTTACAGGTTGGTAGATGAATGTTGGTCGGCTTTGAAAATTTTTTTTGGGTGAGGGTTAGGTTTAATTGCATTGTTTTTATATCTCTGTTTTGCAAAAATATTTTGTGTAAAGGTAAAGTTTAGTTTTATTATTTTGATATCTCTATTGTCATATTATTTTGTTATAGTTTACAGGTGATAGATGAGTGTCGGACGGCTTTGAATTATTTTTTGTGTAAAGGTTGGATTTAATTATATTGTTTTGATGTCTCTATCATCATATTGTTTTGTTGCAGTTTCCAGGTGGTAGATGAATGTCAATCGGCTTTGAGAAATTCTTTTGGTAAAGGCTAGGTTTAATTAAATCAATTCTCCAATAGATATTAAATTCAATTATTGTATTTATCTTTATTATTTAAACAAATTTGAACTCAATAAAGTGAGGTACACTAAACTAGTTTTATAATACATGGTAACCCACTTTTACTAATATTATTTACAACAGTGGCTTTTATGGCTTTGATTGTTTTTTTGAGATAAGCATCCAGTATTGCCTAGAACTATGGTCAAAGTTGTTACGACACACTCCAACTTCACAGAGATCCTATTACCCCTAAACTCAATTTTAGCATATTTTTGTCACTCATTCTTGCTGACATAGCATGTTTATTATATAAAAGGGGCTTCACGTCAGCTAAAAGGATTGACAAAAGATGTTACGGCAACACAAAAGGATGACAAAAATATGCTATAATTGAGTTTAGGGGTAATAGGATCCCCTGAATTTGGAGTGTGTCATAGCAAATTTGTTCATAATTTAGGGGTAGTAGATGCTTTACTCTATTTTTTGAAGAAACTTTGTTTGAATTTAGATGCAGCCTATTTAGAAGAAAGAAGTATACAAAGACTATTGTTGTCTAAAAATGTTCTTTGAAAAGTAACTTTTGTTCTTGTTTGAAAGAACTAGAATGTTTTATTTATAACTCTTACCTAATGGTTTAGCTCTGCCTCTGCAAGGGGGTGTAATATAGACGACCTACCCTTATGCAAGTCGATTCTATGGCCCCATTCCAATGACTTATAGGTCACAAAGCGACGCGTATGTAAGCAGCCTACCCTAACACTGCTTCCAATGATTTGACATTGAGTTTAAAAAAATAAAGAATATTTTTAAATTTTACAATTAAATTATGTCTTGTACTTGCATTGTTCACTTTTATTTGTCACGTTCGACTTTGTCTATTTTTACTTTTCAAGAAAGCTATGAGACGTTGGATATAATGAACACGAGAAGAGATTGATGTAGGTCAATGAAGTATTGGAGAACATAGATTAGAAAAGATATAGTATAACAAAATTTATTTTAAAAAATTCAAAGGTTTAAAAACTATAGAGAAAATCTACTTTTATTGATTTAATTTGTTTTTTTGATTTTGACTTGATATGAAATTTAAGAAAAATGAAGAATATTTTAATTCTTGTGGCCAGAGTCCTACACTAAATATATGTAGAATATATCAACATATCATTTAATCTTGTTGTGTTAAACATATCGTGTGAAAAGTTAAAGCATTATCAAAAAATAAAGCATATATTTTAAACATATAAAAAAAAACGTACGACAAATAGATTAAAACAGAGGGAGTGGAATAAGTTATAATCCTTTTTGTATAAATATAATTTAAAAATATATTTTAAAATATTGATCAACATCAATGCAATTTAATTCTCAAAAAATAAAATATGGCAAGTAAATCAAACGAATAGAATGATAATTTTATACATACATACATCTATAATATATTAAAAGGGTGAAGATCCTTAAAAAAGTGATTTGAACTGTTTGTCCTTCATTAAAAGACTCTTCTTTAGACAAAGCCGTATTTTCACTATTTTTTAAATTTATTATTTAATTATTTTTTATTATATTAACTAGACTTCATAAAATATATGGGACTCCTAAAATATATGGTAGGAGAATTAATTAATATTTTTCTTTCTACTGTTCAAGTAGAAAAATACTCCTAAAATATGACTAATTTATTATTTAATTATTTTTTATTATATTAACTAGACTTCCTAAAA
>NW_025848597.1:2270-6311 GCF_002878395.1 Capsicum annuum
AATATTTTCCTTTCTACTAGATTTTCTAAAATATATGGTAGGAGAATTAATTAATATTTTTTTCTTTCTACTGTTTGATTAGAAAAATACTCCTAAAATAGGACTCTATTAAAGAAATACTCTATAAATATTAATTATCTTATTATTTTAATTTAATTTACAGATGTTAGATAAATGTGGGTCGGCTTTGAATTTTTTTTACATAAATGTTAGTTTAATTGTATTATCTTAATATCTATATTAATTTGTTATTTTGTGGTAGTTTACAGTTTGTAGATGAATTTCGATCGGTTTTGAGAAATTTTTATGTGTAAAATTTAAGTTTAATTATATTATTTTTATATCACTTTTATTGTATTATTTTGTTGCAATTTACAGGTGATAGATAAATGTTGGTCCGCTTTGAGAAATTTTTTATGTAAAGGTTAGGTTTAGTTGTATTATTTTGATATCTCTATTATTGTATTACTTTGTTATTGTTTACATATGTTAAGTGAGTGTCGAACGACTTTGAGAAATTTTTTGTTCGTAAAGATTAGATTTAGTTGTGTTATTTTGATATCTCTATCATTATATTATTTTTTTTATAATTTATAGATGGTAGATGAATGTCGATCGACTTTTAAAAATATTTTGGTAAAGATTAGGTTTAATAAATAAATTCTCCATCTTTACATACTCAAAAGATATTAGCATATTTTTGTCACTCTTTCTTGCTGACGTAGCACGTTTATTATATAAAAGGGGCTCCACAACAAAGATGCCACGTCAGCTAAAAAGATTGACAAAAGATGTTACGGCAGCACAAAAGGGTTACAAAAATACGCTATAATTGAGTTCAGGGGTAATAGGATCCCATGAATTTGGAGCGTGTCGTAGCAAATTTGTTCATAATTTAGGGATAGTAGATGTTTTACTCTATTTTTTGAAAAAACTTTGTTTGAATTTAGATGCAGCCTATTTAGAAGAAAGAAGTATACAAAGACTATTGTTGTCTAAAAATTTTCTTTGAAAAGTAACTTTTGTTCTTGTTTGAAAGAACTACAATGCTTTATTTATAACTCTTACCTAATGGTCTAGCTCTGCCTCTGCAAGGGGGTGTAATATAGACGACCTACCCGTATGCAAGCCGATTCTATGGCCCCATTCCAATGACTTACAGGTCACAAAGCGACACGTATGTAAGCATCCTACCCTAACACTGCTTCCAATGCTCAAACCTTTGACCTATAGATCCTATGGAGAATTGCGCAACCGCCACCATCAACAACTGATTCCACGATGGCATATATGTAAGCAACCTATACGGATGTGCAAGTACTAGTCTGACTTCGTAGCTCCAACTCGTGAGCTATAAGTCACACGTAAACTTTATTGTCAGCCTATCCTGCTGTTCAGGTACTAATGAGTGATTTGGACGACTCGAACTTACGCACAATTGTCCTTGCTCCAAAGCCAGAGAAAAATGATTCTCCTAATGTACAGAGTGTGATGGTGCAGTATACTTTCTTAATTCTTATTATTGAAAAGGGCAGCCCACTGTGCTAAAGCTCCCGCTATGCGCAGGGTTTGGGGAAGGGCCCCACCACAAGGGCGTATTGTACGCAGCCTTACCTTGCATTTCTGGCAGAGGCTGTTTCCAAGGTTTGATCTCGTGACCTCCTGGTCACATGGAAACAACTTTACCGGTTAATCCAAGGCTCCCCTTCAAAAGCAGCGTCGACAAAAATCGTTTGACTGGTGAAGGGGAAGAATACCTTCAACTACTAGGGATGGTTTTAAAATAAAAACAAAACAATAATAATCAAAAGGAGTATAGAACTAATGCATTTATTTATCTCAACTTCCCTCTTTAAGAGAACCATAGAAAAGTACTCTTGAGCAGTTCCATAGTCATTTATATTAGCATTAGCATTCCTTGAGTACGAAGAATAAAATATACGAATGAAAACAAAGAAGAGACTCTTCGGGTCAAAATTCCTAAATGGTATGTAGAACAAAAAGGATTTGCACTATGTATATACTCGTAAAGATTTACCAATCGTTGCTTATTCTGCTGCTGCCGATGGTACTATGGCCAAACTGTTAGCAATCAGTTCTTCTAAAGATTACTCCTCAAACTTGGGTACAAAGCTCATTGTGCAGTGGAACTCGATTTGTAAGCGCTGATGAAGGGGTGTCGATGCCATCAATCGTTTCTTTACATCAACTTGTAACTCCCTAATAGGGATTGCTGCCAAAAAACTCTTAATGTACTCTTTACATGCCTCTTTACCTCTATAAATGATGTTCTTTTCAGGTACCCTGTCTTCCTGCATACTGTCGTTGTTGTTGGTGCTCATGACAATTTTGCTTTCATCCGCAGCCTCTTTGACATCGGTTTTCTCTTTTCTATCACAAGATGGCTTATCATCTGATTGTTGAGACTCACCAGGTGCTTGCATAATTGTTGTATCTTGGTCGAATTTAAGGATATATGCCTGATTACAACCCTCAAAAAGCCTCTCCCCAAGTGTGTCAATGATATAGTACATGTCTTTTCAACCTTGAGGATAAAGAAGTGGTCATTCAAACTCACAATGTAAACACAGGAGTCACCATGACAAGGAGTTTCTTGAGCGGACTTAGAAATCTCGTCCCATATGTTGTCAAAAGACATGGAACCATGAAGGAAGTGGAATCCTTCCTCTTCTTCGATTCCTTCAGGATGAAAGAACCCAATGAATGATTTTTTTGAGACTAATGAAAGTGGACGCACTTTAGCCTCGATAACTGTCTCGAGGTCAAAATGCTTATCTGGGAAACGTTCCCTATAGGTCTCGTTTTCACAAAGATTCCTTCACTGCATCGAGCCTTCACAGATAAGAGAATCAAGTTGGGACTTGATGGGCATATCTTCAGGATTGCAGTGGAACCAATCAGCTATGACAGCAACCAAGGCTGTACAAGCGCTTTCACCGGCAGCTCGTTCATTTCGTTGATCAATCGAAGCAAAGAAGATCTGAGTCTGCAGTTTCATTTGTCCATCACGGCTTATTATTTCTTTCTGCTCCCAACTATCCACAGCAAAACTTTCATCTCCAAGATCAGAGACTGAAATCGGAGAAGTTTCCTCGTATTTGTGCCCCTGCATGAACTACACACATTAGTAAGAGGACTAGTTATGACATATATCTTCAATCATGAACAAGAAAACCTCAGCAGTTAGATACTTGATACAACCGTACAAGTAGACTAAGCTACTAAAGAAAGCTACCAAAATTTGTAATCTTCAATCCGTCAAGCACATTGGTGTAGTTATTGCACGTTGATCAGACCATGACATGAAGATAAAAAATGACTCGACAAACATGACAAAGAAAGTAAGAAAAAAGGAGACGTACCCTAGAAGAAGACTCGTCAGATGAGCAAAGCTGTCGGCGATCAAAGCCTATATCGTCTGCACCATCCTCTCCATAATGTTTCTTCAACAATGGCTCCCCCTTGGTTTTAGGATATTTGAAACTCAACTTCCTCTTCCTCCAGGAAAGAAGACTACGTTTTGAACTCTGCTCTGCAGATTGATTTGCTGCAGTTTTATCCTCAGGATACTTGTGCTTTGTGTCTGAAATATGATGGCTATAGTGGACTAAATCCTCGTCACTGCTGCTGCCTCTTGTATTTGAACAAAATGATCCACCAGCATGGTTTGCATAGACGAGTGCTTCATAACTGAATAACTTCTGAACACTTGTATCCTCTTTTCCTTCCTCAGATTCTCCTACCGAATCCTCATCAAGTGAATCTGTATCCACAGGATAAACATAATCGGGATCCTCACTTCTGACTGAGTTCCTTCCATCACTGTTGCTGCCTTCCTCAGCATAATATGCCTTCTTGTGACGCCTAAAACATAATGCTTTCAAAAACTTAACCTTTCGCAGACCTGCTTTTAAAGAACCACCCCCATTTCTTTCTGTCAACAAAGCCTTTCCAGCCTTTCCACAACTATGACGTCACAGGTTCAAATTCCAATAAAGACAAGGCTCGAACACTACGATT
>NW_025848598.1:0-2119 GCF_002878395.1 Capsicum annuum
TTGCTATATACTAGATTACTCTTAAATAACATATTCTTCGGTCACTATTAGCATGGTAATCTGGATACTTTTTCCTTAAACAATGTCTCTACTCTGGTTACTCCCCTATCACGACTTTCTTGTCTCACCGGTTTCACCATTAGGATGACATAGTTTTTAGGATTTTTTCTCCTTTTCCACTTTGCCAATAAACTTCTTAACATGCTATTTTTCGATTAATTCTACTATAAAGAAACTAACATGAACTTATGTTATCATATCATGATTGTTAGGAATTTATGAATTTAGCTATTCATAATAGTAAATGAATATACCTGTTCTGGTAGGTTTGATAATTCTAAGCTTTGTTTCTCCATAGATTTTTTCATTGAAATATACCTGTTTTTTAAATAATCAAAATATTTGTTGTAGACAAGAGAGTTTTTTGCTTCAACATATGAAGGCTTACTTCTTTCTGTCTTCGATGCCTTCATTTATAATGGATGATTTACATAGTTTTTCGTACTAATGTTTTACACGTTCCTAAAAACTTTACATGTATCTACATGCTGTTCCTAGAAAAGACTAATCTTTTACAAAGTCTTACAAACTTAAAAAAAGTCAAAAAGCCTATAGTAGGCTAATAATGGTACCTACCTAACCTAACTATACAGTGTCTTTTACGTAAAAAAAAAATCAAAATCTATAATAATTCACATGTTGAAAATTATAATTTATATGTCCTTTTCATATCTTTTATGACTTTGATAACTTTTGTCTTCTTTTCTTCATCCGTAGTTGATTTTCCTTCGTTGTTGTCTCTATCATATCTGCTGCTTTATCTACTTTCCAGCTGGCATGCTTATCTTTATTCTAGCTGTACATCTGGGACAATATTATCTTCTCCATTACATCTCGAACATTGATGGTCTGGATATTTGTGTCCAATTATCTTGCAATATCTTGTCAATAATTCGTCTGAAATAAATCCTCTCTTAATTGCCCTTGCAGTAGATTATTTTTTTGGGTTAAGTAATGTCATTATCCATTGTCTAACATCTTCCATATCTGCTTGTCGTAGTTCTTTTGAATTTGAATAAATCATCTGATGGTCTCTTGAATAATAGCTCTATATTCGATTTCCATTGGTATAATTGTTTGCTAGTTCTTGAATAATTGTAGCTAGTCCAATAAGTCGTTTGTTTGCATAAAAATTAGGTATCTCGATTCTGGGTATCTCTGTCTGCTACACAATATCTTCTAGTATAATCATATCTTTGGTTAATACTATTTTTACAACTTGTATAACTGGCTTTATCTCATCGTATAATATCTCTGTTGGTGTAGTAACACTTTATATAAAATAGATTTCCTTTGGTTACTCTTTTATAGGTGTTGAATATTTTTTATAATTCTTTCATAGCTGATAGTTCTTCTCCATCTTGGGTGTATATGGTATTTAATAATCCATAATCAAAACAAGTTTTTATTAAGTTTGGGTTGGTTTTAGGTAATGCAATTAGCTTGTTGTGACCTTGTAATCATTGGATTATATAGTTTGTGTTGGGTTCTTTGATATCTGTTGCTCTGGGGTTAAGGTTTAGAAAAGTTTGTACTCGATAAATATTTTCTATGTATTTTTGGGCTGTATAGTTATAAACTTTTTTATCTTGGTTCAGACTATCTCGATATGTGGTAATTTGTGGGGGTATGTTCAAGAGGTCTTTTTGTATTTTGGTGTAAATGGTTTTTCAAATGTCTTATTTAAGTTCATATTCTAGTATCTTTGTCCAATAACTCCTTTTCTTGTATCTGCAATTGTAGATTGATAAACATTATGAGTTTTACATATTGTCCCAACGTCTCCTTCTAGCTCTGGATTTTAATATTTTCCGATCGACATAGCTCTGCACACTACTGAGTTAGCTGATTTGTAGCTACGGACTTCAGTTTATTTTCATTAGTCTTTAGCTTTTCTATTTCATTACCCATACTGTCCACTTTCATTGAAAGCGTAGTTAGGGTTTTGAATATTTTTTCTAAAGCATCATCTTCTATTATATCAGTCTATGTAGCTTTGTCTTGATATGTATTCTGCAATAACGTTTTTGTTAGTACTAATTACTTCAATTGTAAATGT
>NW_025848599.1:0-4238 GCF_002878395.1 Capsicum annuum
ATAAGACTGAACCTATTGTTATACAATTACACAGAAACAATGCAGAGATTGGATATGGAAGTAGGAATTAAGCATTAGCAAGTTTTGGAGGACAAAGCTATAAAGGTAAAAGGTGTGATTACTGCAATTTTATTGGTCATACAAGGAAAACTGCTATAAGTTGCATGGATATCCAAGTGATTGGAGGAATAAGAAAAGAGGAATACCAAATCAACAATTTCACAATGGCCAAGAAAGAGATGGTCATGGATATGGACACTTAGTTACTAGTTAAAACAACAGTCAGTCATCAACTCATAACTTCTCTGGTCCTTAAGAAAAGAACTTATGCTTGGCTGAGCAATCCAGCAGACAGGGAGGTAAAGACATTAACAATGCTACTCTAGCCAAGGGGCAAGGATTCTTAGAGGAAGAATACAAGCAGATTATAGGACTGATTAACAAGGAAACACATGACTCTGAATAAAACAACATGACAGGTACTATTAGTTGTTTCTCTATTCATGTTATTTCACATGATTGGATAGTAGATTATGAAGCCACATACCATGTAGCAGCACATAAAGGTATTTTCTTATACTGTCACAAACTGGATAATACCATATGTGACAAAGTTAATCTGCCTACTGGAGCCATGGTTGAAATAACACACATAGGAGAAACACAAGTGATGAAGGATGAAGTTGTGGGGGATGTACTGTATGTTCCAGATTTCAAACTAAACTCATTTTCAGTATCTAAAATGACTAAGAAACTTTCTTGCTTAGTTTCATTTTACCCTAACTTCTATGTATTTCAGAACCTTCATAGTGGCAAGATGAAGGGGATTGGTAAGGAGAAAAGAGGACTATACATTCTGAAGAATGTGTGAAGTAAATGGAACTCTTAACAATAAGAATCATCAAAGAGAGGTTGCAGGAGTAGAAGTAGAGGTGCAGATGCATTGGTGCAGTTTCTGGCATAAAAGGATGGGACATCCTTCTTCTCAAGCATTAAAGACTCTCAATCTCATAAGGCACAGAAGTGATGTAGATATTCTAAATAAGTGTCATGTTTGTCCATTAGAAAAATAAACTAGACTAGTTTTTCCTGTCAGTACTTCCAGAGCTCCAAGATGTTTTGATGTTGTACATATGGACTTCTGGGGTCCCTATAAGACACCTACTTTTGACAAGAAATACTATTTATTAACTGTTGTTGATGATCATAGTAGGTATACATGGTTACATCTTTTACAACTAAAGTCTAAGTGCATTGTACATACAGAACTTATTCACTGTGATTCAGAATCAGTTTGGTGTTAAGATAAAGATACTGAGGTCAGATAATGGGACAGAGTTCATTAACTCTAAATGAAAAGAGTTGTTTCAATCCTTAGGAATCATACATCAAAGTATTTGTCCATACACACCATAACAAAATGGTGTGGTTGAGAGAAAGAATAGACAGATACTAAATATTGCAAGAGCATCAGATTCCAGTCACAGATGCCTATCATATTTTGGGGGTTAAATGTTAAAGTTGTTGTATACCTCATTAATAGACTACCATCTTCATCCATAGAAGGTAAAAGTCCTTATGAGATGTTGTTTTGCAAGGTTCCATCCCTGACACATCTAAGAGTGATTGGATGTAAATGTTATGCCTCAATATTGCCAAGAGGTGATAAACTTGCAGAAAGGGCCACAATTGCAGCATTGATGGGCTACTCTACAACTCATAAAGGTTATATACTATTATACTGGTGTACTAATAAGTTGTTTGTTACTTAGAGATGTAGTTTTCAAGGAAGATTCATTTCCTTTTATAGAGGATCCAAGTTCAGAATCTTCTATAGAGTTTCTTACACTAAGATCTCCCACACATGATGATGCAGAAGTAGAAGAAGATGCAGACAGTCACACAGGTCCTAGTGAGCCTTTACACGATTCACAAACTGAAAATACATCAATACATGATCCTAATGGCATTCAATAAAAAGATACTCATAATTTACAGAATGTAGAAGAGTCACTATCAATACCTACAGAAGTTGAACTAAGAAGATCATCTAGAGCTACTAAACAACCTACATTGCTAATGGATTATGATTCACCAGGGAAGAGGATAGGAACTAGATACCCACTGGAAAATTACCTATCTTATGCTAATACTAGTTCAAAATATCAAGATTTTGTATGCAGCTTATTAGCAGAAGTTGAACCATACTCTTATAATGAAGCGAGCAAAGATAAAAGGTGGATTGAATCCATGAAGCAGGAGGTTAAAGCTCTTGAAGACAACCATAAATGGGATGTGGTTGACATTCCCTCACACAAGAACATCATTGGATCAAAATGGGTATACAAAATCAAGTATAAGGACAATGGGGAAATAGAGAGGTTTAAGGCAAGGTTGGTAGCCAAAGGTTATAGTCAACTGGAAGGGCAAGACTACCATGATACATTTTCTCCAGTAGCAAAAATGGTTATAGTAAGGAGTTTCATTTCCTTAGAAGTATCGAAAGGGTGGTGCATGTACCAGATAGATATATACAATGCTTTCTTACAAAGTAACCTAAATGAGGAGGTGTACATGGAAATTCCAGATGGCTTCAAGAAGGGAAGGCAACACAAAGTTTCCAGACTAATTAAGTCTTTCTATGGACTTAAGCAGGCATCAAGGCAACGAAATATCAAGATGACTACAGTATCGCTCAGTGCAGGTTTTACCCAAAGCAGCTAAGATTATTCACTATTTACCCTGAAGTTAGAAGAAATGGTGGTGATTTTAGTGTATGTAGATGATCTTCTGATAACTGGGGACAATACAAACATGATCAATGCAACAAAAGGTACTTTGCACAAGCAATTCAAGATCCAAGATCTAGGTGAACTTAAGTATTTCCTAGATATTGAAGTGTTAAGATCTGCCAGAGGAGTGATTCTGAATTAGAGAAAATATGTCTTGGAGATCATATTTGAAACAGGTCTTGCTGGTGCCAAACCAGCCACCACCCCACTAGAGACTAATGCTAAACTAACTTCAGTTGAAGTAGATGAAGCAGCAGGTGTGAAAGGAGATTCCATTCTAAGAGATACAACATTATATCAAAGGCTTGTTGGAAAGATTATGTATGCTACAATAACTAGGCTTGACATCAGTTAACCAGTGCAGACATTAAGTCAATTCATGAAACAACCAAAGAAATCCCACTTAGAAGCTGCAAACATAGTGATAAGATATTTGAAAGGAATTGTAGGACAAGGTATATGGCTTAAGGCACAACCTATTGCAGAATTGATTTGTTGGTGTGACTCAGATTGGGCTGCATGTCAAAATACTAGGAGGTTTGTTACAGGTTATGTGATGTAGTTTTGTAGTTCATTGATATCTTAGAAGTTAAAAAGCAGTACACTATCTCTAGAAGCTCAGTTGAGGCAGAATATAGAAGCATGGCCTTAGCATTAGCAGAAGTGACATAGTTGGAAGGTCTGTTCTCAAAACTGAGGGTGTCTATCACTAAGCCTATTGTCATCTTTAGTGATAGTAAATCAGCCATCCAACTAGCTGCTAACCCTATATTTCATGAGAGAACCAAGCACATTGAAGTAGACTGGCTTTTTATTAGAGACAAGATCAAAGAGGGGTTGGTTCAGCCCATGTATGTGCAGACAGGTCAACAAGTTGCAGACATTCTTACTAAAGGTCTCAGTCATGATCAGCATTTATACCTCCTCAGAAAGCTTGGTATGCCCAATATTTTTCACCCTTCAGCTTGAGGGGGAGTGTTAAAACTCATGAGAATACATTATGTAAATAACTACAAATCAGTTAATTGGTACTGTTCCATTGATTTGTTAGCTAGTGGATTAAGTGATTAGTTAGTCGAATCAGTTAGCCAGCTATCAAGTTTGTTACTGGGCCAATCAAGTAGTTAGGAGGTTTTTAGGAAACTTCTAGAAGACCATGTGTTAATCATGTGAGTCTATAAATAGGGAGTGATCATAGATTGTATTCACTAACTTTTACTCAAAAAACTACATTCCCAGTAACTTGTTCCCTTCTCTTATCCCTTTGTTAAGCTCAAGCTCAGCTGTAATGGCAGCAATATATGAATGCTAAGAGGTGTTTTAACAACCGTCAAGACATTGCACTTCAAGGCTGCGTACACATCACCCTACCCGGACCACACTTCTGGGATTACACCGGATATGTTGATCACTGCACTTTAACTTGTGCACTATAATGATATTGCC
>NW_025848600.1:0-1281 GCF_002878395.1 Capsicum annuum
GTTTATTGAATCAATGATAAAGAGAATTGCTTGTATGGTTTTACATATGTTTTAAAGAATGTGTTTTCTTGAAAGAATTGTTGATATGGTGGTCCTGAATTCTATGATTTAAGAAATGAGATATAAATTGCTATAAATGGCTCAGAGAATCCGACTTGCAAGTCAATGTTATGACGATACCATATAAATGCATGCCATAACAGAGTAAGAGTTCCAGAGTATGATTTCAGAATAAGTTTTCAGAAAATGCATGATTTTAAAAGAGTTAAAAATGGGCTTAAAGAGGGGTTAGGTGGTTACCTGAAGAGGGCTTGATTTGAAGTACTCTTAGCCTGAAACCGTATTTGCCGATATGGGTAAATTATTATTGTATGCTGGCGACAGTCGTGTGGCATAGTAGAGACAGAAACTGACCTTTGCTACACACTTGGGTTGGGTGATTGGCTGTCGAGTTAATGGCAGATGCCATATAGCCCGTGCGATTACAGATTATAGGGTGTACCACCAAGTGCATAAGTAAAACAAAGAGTGTCACAGAGTTCAGATGATTTCACAGAGTCTTTTAAAATGCCCATGTAATTTCTTACTATATGATATTTTTATGAACTGTATTTAATTTCTCTCATATATGTTGAATATAAATAATTATTTTGGATTTTCTCTGCATACCAGTACATCTATATTGACCCCCTCCCCTATCTCTCAGTTTTGAGGCTCAGTCTAGAAGTCCTGATAAGCAGTTGATATTTTGGAAAGCTGAGCAGAGTTCAGTGGTGAGCCTTTTATATTTCAGAAGGCCTAATGTCTTACAATTATGTATCATTTTTTTTGTTTTGGTGTACTGGGGGCCTTGTCCCAGATTTTCAAATAGTATTGTTTTGAGATACAGTAAAGATTTTGCAGACTGAGTCAGATGTTGCTGAATTAAAGTTTCATTATTATTGTGAATTCAGAATTGACCATGATTCTATATTGTTTTTTTTGCATCTTCTTTTATTATATGAACATTGTGCATGACAACCAGATAGATTAGGGCATCCGGGTCTTCATGGTTCTTGATGCTCATTATGGCCAGGGCCTCAGTTTGGGTCGTGACTAACTTGTTATTAAAGCATGGTTCATGGTCCCATGGTGTCTGCAAAATTAAGTCAGGTAGAGTCTTGTTTATGGGTGTGTAGCACCCATGCCTCCACGTCGTACTAACGCTAATGCTCAGGATGATAAAGTTTGACCACACCAATGGGATGCGGACCTGTAATAGAGCATACACCCCAGAACCTG
>NW_025848601.1:0-1596 GCF_002878395.1 Capsicum annuum
TGGCATCTAGTATTAGTAACCCAACACCACAATTCTCTTCCATAATTTCATACAACCAATATTTGCAAAGCATTCCAAAAACTAACTTGAACAATCGGTTTATGTGTATATATATATATATATATATATATAATCATCATTTCAATACCACATCATCACACCAAATCCCTTCACAATTCAACATAATCTAACTATGCACAAGAATAATCCAACATCATTTCCAATCATCTTTCAACAACAATCAAATAACATACTTCTTATGCTCACATGCATATACATATATACATATCCATATAAATAACACCAACATAATTTACATCCTTATCATAAAATGGCCCTTCTGATTTCGAAGTCCTGTTGACACAAATAAGGGGTGCTTCTCAAAGCCCTCGAGATGGTGAACACAACTATGGAATCAATTTGGATTTTCTCCGGTTGAATCACAAGATAATTGGAGTTGAACTTAGGCTAGGGTTTCTTATTCTTCAATAATTTGGATGATAAATGATGGATATGAGGCTAAGTATATGTATATAATGACCAATTTTCGTCCATGAGGTGATGGAAAATGACCATATTGCCCTTAAAATTTAAGTAAATCCGAATCTGTCCATGGTGGACTGTTTTGATAGGCTAAAGTAAATCGACCATAACTCTTTGCTCCGATATCAGATTTGGGTGAAATTTTTATATTTGAAAAGATAATTCAAAGGTATTTCATTTAAAATAAAGTAGGCCAACCAGTTCGTCCTGTACAAGGAGTTATGATTGTTTAAAGTTGACCCTAAAAATCTGTTTTGAGAGGCTGAAGTAAAACGAGTATAACTCATTACTCAGATGTTGGATTTGGATGAAACCAATTGAATTGGAAAGAAGACTCAAAGATCTTTCTTTTCATAGGTTGAAGCTCTCCCAGTTCATTGTATTAAGGGATTTATGATCGTTCAAAGTTGACCCAAAAAAATGGCTGGCCTCAGTAGTTTGTGTGCAGGAAATTTTCCTGCACATTTACTATTCCCAATATCCCGGCCATTATTTTATAGTTTCGAACGTACTCGATTATATCCGAAACCTATACATTTTTTGAAATCTTTATATCGTTGGAAAGCTTATTCAATAACCTTCGTATAGAACCATCGACGGGCAAATTCCAGTATAAATAAAATAAAATAAAATTAATTCCATATAAATAAGACCAATACACGTACTTGAATACGCCAATATATGTACTTGAATACGGGGTGTTACATCCTTCCCCCCTTTAGGATATTCGTCCTCGAATATTAGCGTAGTTATTTAACCGGAACAAGTTCAAGTCCATCATTAACATTCACATCATCACATAAATACTATGCATATATAAAAAAAACTTACTTGTTAATGTTCTAACTCCGTTTCTTGAACTTCCTCTTCATCTTTGAACAAATGAGAGTACTTAGATTTTATTACTTCCTCAGCTTTCTATGTAATCTCTTCCCTTTGATGATTTCTCTAACGTACTTTCCCCGATGCTACCTCTTTATTTCTCATCTTCTTAACTTGGCGATCTAGAATAGCAATAGGCACTTCCTCATAGGTAAGATCTTCCGTAATTTG
>NW_025848602.1:0-1541 GCF_002878395.1 Capsicum annuum
AGTTGTCCTCTGTTCATCCAATATTCCATGTCTCCATGCTTAGAAAGCATATTAGCGATACTGTGGTAGTGGATTCCTCTGTGAGTGCTGAAATTCAAGAAAATATTTCTTTTGAAGAGATTCCTATTGAGATTCTTGATTTCAGTGTCCAAAGACTAAGGAACAAAGAAGTTCCCTTGGTCAAGGTGTTGTGGCGAAACCAATCTGTTGAGCGTGCAACTTGGGAAGCTGAGACGGATATGCGATCCAAGTACCCGCACCTATTTTCTACGAACTCCGATCAAGCCGAAGGTACCTTTCTTTCCTAAATCATGCACTTTTGATCAAAGTTGCAGTAGTTCAGGTGTCATTTATTATGTGTTCAGCTGTAGTTTCTTGAATTTATGCATTCTATGTTGCATTCGGAGTGAGAAACGATGTGGTGACGAGTCTAACGAATGGTTTCAGCTGTATGCTCTATTCCCTATCTAATCTTGGCATGTCTAGCGTCATTCGAGGATGAATGTTTCCAAGGGGGCGATGATGTGATACCCCGGGAAATTTTTCATTGAAATTTTGTGCGTAAACGTGTTGGGTTCTATCTTCTAGAATGAATTATAAATTTTTCGTGCGAAATGTCTTAGATTATGACCCACCATTGCGTATAGTATCAAATAAGATTTCCAACGATATGTGGATCATCCAAAATGGACATCAGAGCGATGAGTTATAAACATTTCGATCGAACCGTGAATAGTAGTGAACAGTAAAACGTGCAGGAAAAAGTACTGAGGCCTAGCGTATTTTTGCTCAAACTTTAAACGATCATAACTCCTTGTACATAATGATCTGGGTGATCTACTATATATCAACGAAAAGCTCTGCGAGTCCTCTTTCCAAAGAAATTGGTTTCATCCAATTTTTCTATCGGAGCAAAATATTATGGTTGAGCTACTTCAAACTATCAAAACAGTCCACCAAAGAACAGATTCAAGAGTTTTTTTTATTTTTAGAGGCGTTTTAGTCATTCCCTCTCATCCAGAAACCGTCCAAACCCTATATTAAAGCCTATTAGAAGCATTATATGTTATATTTCATCAAACTCCCTCAAAAAGAAAATCCTAAGCTCCTACATCCAACTTCAAGAACCTTCAAAGTCCACCATTAATTCTACAAATTTATTCAAGATTCCAAGCTCCTAGTTCAAGAACTCCAAGAACCATCATTCAAAGGTACGATTAACATCTCAAAAATGAGTATCGATCTAAATTTCATCATTCAAGGTATGTGGGATTTTTCAACAAGAACTCCCTTTCGTACTTGAGCCCAAAAGTAATTTTCTTTACAAAGGCATGATTTTTATTTGATTTTTATGAATTTGAAGCATGAACCCATGTCTTATGATGATTATTATGAAATATTGATGTTTATGATTTTGAAAGACGAATTAACATGTGTGGTGATATAAAGCATAAATCTTGAAATTTGGGTCATGAAGCCCCATTGGAAATTGTAGTTTTTTTGAGAAAGTGTGTGTTATAAGCATGTTGATGTTGAATATT
>NW_025848603.1:0-3186 GCF_002878395.1 Capsicum annuum
TCTGATGCACGGACAACTGACATATGGATGCATGACTGGGTATGAAACGGTTAATAGGTACCAAGTTTATACTAGAAACATGAAAGTGAAACTAAATAAGATTAAGGATAACTATTATCTTGATCTTGATCTGAGTTGGCGGGGAAGAGGTGAGGATACTTGGTACACATATTTGCTTCTGCTTCCCAAGTAGCTCCCTCATGTGACTGATTTCGCCAAAGAACCTTGACTAGAAGGACTTCTTTGTTCCTCAATCTATGAGTCTGATAATCTAAGATTTCGACTGGAATCTCTTCATAGGAGAGGCTGTTCTGAATGTCGATGCTCTAAGTAGGGACAACAACTGTTGGGTCACCTATGCACTTCTTTAGCAAAGAGACATGGAAGACTGGATGGACTGAGGCTAGATCTGAAGGCAACTCAAGCTCATAAGCTACCTTGCCAAAGCAACAAAGAATTCTGAAGGGACCGACATACCGGGGACTGAGTTTCCCTTTCTTACCGAACCTCTTCACTCCCTTCATGGGAGAGACCTTAAGATAGACATAGTCATTAACCTCAAAGTCGAGATCCTTTCTACGAATATCTGCATAGGACTTCTGTCGGCTCTGAGCAGCTCGGAGTCTCTCTCTAATCAACTGAACTTTCTCTAAGGCATCAAATACTAAGTTAGGACCTATGATTGAGGCCTCACTAACTTCAAACCAACTAATCAGAGATCTACATCTCCTACCATAGAGAGCTTTGAATGGAGCCATCTGAATACTAGAATGATAGCTATTGTTGTATGCAAACTCAATCAAAGGTAAGTAGTCGTCCCAACTTTCCTTAAAGTCAATTGCGCACGCCCTTAGCATATCTTCAAGAGTCTGAATGGTCCTCTTTGCTTGACCATCTATCTGAGGATGAAATGCTATGCTGAGATGGACTTGGGTACCGAAACCCTTTTGGAATGCTTTCCAAAAGTGAAGAGTGAGCTGGGTACCTCTATCTGAGATGATAGATAGTGGAACATCGTGTAACCTGACTAACTCCCTAATATAGAGTTTGGCATAATCCTCGGTGGAATAAGAAGTACGAACAGGAAGGAAATGAGCTGACTTGGTCATTCTATCTATAATGACCCAGACTGAATCATGCTGATGACGAGTTCTAGGCAAACCCGTCACGAAGTCCATGTTAACTTCTTCCCACTTCCAAGGATGAATGGTGAACTTTTACATAGAACCACTAAGTTTCTGATGCTCTATCTTAACCTGCTGACATGTAGAGCACTTATCCACAAACTCTGCAATATCTCTCTTCATCCCACTCCATAAATAAATCTCCCGCATGTCTCGGTATATCTTAGTGGCCCCTGGATGAATAAAGTATTGTGCACCATGTGCTTCTGCAGGCATTTCCTGCCTCAATTTATCTACACTTGGAACACATAGACGACCCTGACAATTAATAACACCATCTCCCCCTTGTGAGAAAACCACAACTTTTTAATTCTGAATTGACACTTTGAGCTTGACAAGGATAGGATCCCTGTCTTGTTTTTCTTTCACCTTGGAAACTAGAGATAACTCTGAACTACTATGAACACATACACCACCCTCTAAAGAATCGACTAAGAGAACGCCTAGTCTGGCAAGCTGATGGATCTCCTAATCCATATTTTTCTTACTATCCTCAACGTGAGAAATACTACCCATGGAGAGTCGATTGAGAGCATCGGCCACAACATTGGCCTTGCCCAGATGATAAAGAGCACTCATGTCGTAATCATTCAAGAGCTCTAACCACCTTCTCTGGAGAAGATTGAGATCTTTTTGGGAAAAGACATACTGGAGGCTTTTATGGTCTGTGAAGACATCTACATAAACTCCATAGAGATAATGCCTCCAAATCTTTAAGGCAAAAACTACTGCTGCTAACTCAAGATCATGAGTAGGATAATTCTTCTCATGTGGCTTTAACTGTCTAGAGGCTTAGGCTATGACCTTACCATGCTGCATGAGGACACAACCTAAACCCACTCTAGATGCATCACAATATACTACAAAACCGTCTGAACCATCTGGAATAGCTAGAACTAGAGCGGAGGTGAGTCGAGTCTTCAACTCTTGAAAGCACTTCTCGCATGAATTTGACCACTGAAACTTAATCTTCTTTTGAGTCAACATGGACATGGGATATGCAATAGAAGAAATTCCCTTGAAAAACCATCTGTAATAGCCAGCGAAACCCTAGAAACTCCTAATATCTGATGGAGATACGGGTCTGGGCTAGTTTCTTATTACCTCAGTTTTATGAGGATCTACTCTAATGCCATCACCAGAAATAATATGGCCAAGGAATGCTACTGATCTTAGCCAAAATTCGCACTTACTGAACTTAGCGAATAATTGGTGATCACTGAGTGTCTGAAGAACAATCCTGAGATGGTCTGTATGATCACGCTCTGTGCGAGAATAGACCAGAATATCATCTATGAAGACTATGACAAACATGTCCAAGTTCTGATTGAACACACGGTTCATCAAATCCATACAAGCTACAGGGGCATTTGTAAGACCAAATGACATGACTAAAAATTCAAAGTGACCATACCGAGTATGGAAAGCTGTCTTCAAAATCTCACATTCTCTAACTCTGAGCTGATGATAGCCCGATCTGAGGTCTATCTTGGAGAAGTAAATGGCACCCTAAAGTTGGTGGAATATATCATCAATCCTGGGAAAAGGATTTCTGTTCTTGACTGTGACCTTATTGAGTTAATGGTAATCAATACACATCCTGAGAGAACGGTCTTTCTTGTGCACGAATAATACTGGCGCACCCCATGGGGAAACGCTGGGTTTGATGAATCCCTTATCTAAGAGATCCTTCAACTGATCTTTTAATTCCTTGAGTTCTGCTGGTGCCATTCTGTATGGCAGAATAGAAATAGGTTGAGTATCAGAAGGTCTATGCCGAAGTCTATTTCCCTTTTGGGAGGAATGCCTAGAAGATCTTCAAGAAAGATATCTGAGTATTCATTAACAACAAGTACTATTTCAAGGTTGGGATATTCAGAAATAAAATCTTTAACATGCACGAGATGATACACACACCCTTTATAAATCATTTTCCTTGCCCGAAGGTAGGAAACAAGTTGACCCTGAACGCTGAAATGCTAACCTTCTACTCTAGGATGGG
>NW_025848604.1:0-3531 GCF_002878395.1 Capsicum annuum
CCTTTATGCTCCATTATTCAAGGACCACTCCCTAAACCCTGTCCCTCGTTGCAACTTTCTTTCTTTTGGCAAAATGGAGTCTGAAATCTTGATTCTCTCCGTTTTGACATTCCCAATACAGTTAGATTCAACATCGAAAATTCTTTCCTGCTTAACTGTAAAAGTCAATCTGACACTCCTTTCTGGCTTCCCACTGACAACAAAGTCTTTTCTTGCAAAATTGTCTACCATCACATATTCTATCAAAGGCATCACTCAATTCATAGCTACCCTCAGCTAGGTTGGATTTGGAAACTCCAGATTCCTAAAAAAATCAAGTTATTTCTTTGGCTCCTCCACCTTGACAACCTTACCACCAATACTTTTTTGGCCTATAGGGGTTTAACATCCTTCCTTACTATCATAATTGCAACCATCAGCTGGGAGATGTTCCTCACCTCTTCTTCAATTGTCTTCATATTGTTTCCTTCTGGCAAGACCTCATTCAAGGTTATAGAGGAGACAAATCCATTCCCCCTAACTTTTCCACCCTTTTAGATGGAATAACACTTGGAAGTTGTTTAAGGATTCTAGTTATGACAACCTTCTAGACTGGGCAACCTTACTTTCATTTTTTCATTGGACAATCTGGAAGAATAGGAATTCTAATGTGCTTAATAACGAATCCTTACCCCCCCTCCCATTTTTCAAAACTGCCTACTCGAAGGCAGTCGAATTATTTAATCTAAAAACTCACCCAATCCCTAAGCAGATTAGTACAATAGAAGTCAACTGGATTACCCCCAGCAACTTCTATAAGCTCAACACAGATGGGTTAAGTTTTCGAAATCCTGGTAGGGGTGGCATAGGAGGTGTTATGAGGAACTCTAATGGTGACTAGATCTTGGGCTTCTCTCAGAGTTTTTTGCATGCCACTAACAATTTTAGGGAACTTATTTTTTGCATGCCACTAACAACTTTATAGAACTTCTAGCTCTTAGAAAAGGCCTGCAACTAATTTTGGAGTATAATCTCAACCCCATTGTTATAAACATTGACTCTAAAAATGTGATGCATATGCTTAAAAATGTAAATCCACTCTTTAACCTTTACATTCATGATTGCAGTTTGATGTTAAGAAGGATAGGCGGAACCCCTATCCAACATAGCTACACGGAACATAACAAAGTAGCGAATGTTCTGGCAAAGGAAGGTGCAAAAAATGACTTTTTGGAAAACGGCAAGATTTTTGTTGCTCCTTCCCCCCCACCCCCCACCCCCAACCCCCTTGTAGCCCATAAAATATTGAATGATATGCAAAGGAAAAGTTTCTGTTGGACAATTTCTAACCTGCAAATGCTTGGGCTATGTAATCTTCAAAAACATAATATTACTATTCAAAAAACTATCCATATTAAGCAATTATGTGCATGCCTCCCTCTTCTAATCTGATTTTTTTCATCAATCAACCCATTTCAGGTCTCTTCTCTTTCTCTCTTTAGTTTGATGTTGGATTCAGAATTTAAAGTTATGAATTTCAAATTTTAAATTCTATTCTGAGTTAGTTTAATATTATAATTTAAAAACAAAAACAATAGGTGGTTATCACCATCTGTTCTAGTCTTGGTGGATGGTAACTGTTGATAGTGGGAGGTGAAAGACAATCAATGGAATAAGTCGAAATGCACGTAAGGTGGCACAACACACAGTTATAATAATAATAATAATAATAATAATAATAATAATAATAATAACACTAATAATAATAATAATAGTCCCTTCCATTCAAAGTTTTGACGTATCTTTTTAATTTATTTTTTCTTTTTCAGCAACTTTCTAATTTCAATTTCTCATATGACATGTTTAAAGATATTTTTGTACATTTGACATGTCTATTACAAAATTCAGAAATCTTCTTAATTTACTTAAACTTAGCGTCAAATCATCAATTTGAAACGAAGGGAGTAATAATTTAATGACAAACATAAGATATAGATTAAAGTTATTAAGTTCTCTCCAACTCATCATATCTTTCTCATTTACTTAGTTGTTCGATGTATCTTGTTATTTTGTTGCCGTTATTTTTTTTATTTTAATTTTGTTTTGATTACATCTTTTTTTAGTCAATGTATATCCAAAAAGACCTCTCTATCCTACAAAGATAGGACTAAGATCTGTCAACGTCAGAACCTCCTTTAGTTACTTATGAGATTACACCACATATGTTACTGTTGATTTAATTATTATTTTTTACTGTGTATATAATTTGGCTATTAACCTCCTTTTTCTCTTGAATTTTCAAAATTTAGAATCAAAATACAATGTCTGTTAGATATAATTTAAGTTGAATCTAACTGTCTTTGTCAAAGAGTATTAGATTCAGTTGAACTCGTTACTTTTATTCTTCGTCAGTCTACACATGGTTAAGTTGAATCTATTCTATCTGTCAAATGTATTTGATTCAATTGAACCAGTTACGTTTATTCTTCTTCATCCTACTTATACTTTGAGTTGAGTCTACTGTCTTTGTTAAAAGTATAAGATTCAGTTGAATTCGTTACTTTCATTCTCCGTCTACCTACAGATAGTTTGAGTTGATTTGTCTGTCACCGTCAAAAGTAGTCTGTCTTTGTCAAAAGTATTAGGTTCAGTTGAACTTATTAACTTTTATTCTTCGTCCGCCTACTTAAAGTTTGAGTTTTTTTTGCTGTCTTTGTCAAAAGTATTAGATTCAGTTGAAATCGTCCTTTTTTATTCTTCATTCACCTTTCCATATTTTGAGTTAAATCTGTTGTCTCTATCAAATGTATTAGGTCCAGTTGAATCCCTTACTTTTATTTTCTGTCTGCCTACACATGAATCTTTTTGTCAAAAGTATTATATTCGATTGAACGTTATTTTTATTCTTGGTCCTCCTACTTATAGTTTTCATGAATTTGTTGTCTCTATCAAAAGTATTAAATTCATTTGAATTTGTTGTTTTTGTTCTTCATTCGCCTACACATAGTTTGAGTTGATTCTGCCACCTCTCCTAATTTATAAATTCAGGTGAACTCATTATATTAATTCTTTGTCCACCTACACATTGTTTGGGTTGGATTTTTTGTCGTATGTTGTCATATAAGATTCAGTTGAACTCATTATTTTTATTTTCCATTTGCCTGCACATAGTTTCAGTTGATTCTATTGCCTCTAACAAATGTATAATTCAGTTGAACTCATTACTTTTATTCTTCATCCACCTACACATTATTTGAGTTGATTTTTTTATCATATGTTGTCGTATTAGATTCAGTTTAACTCATTACTTTTATTCTTCATCTACCCATACATTGTTTGAGTTGATTTTTCTCTCATATATTGTCGTATTAGATTCATTTGAATTTGTTACTTCTATTCTTTGTGCACCTCCACATAGTTTGAGTTGATTTTTCTATGGTATGTTGTCGTATTAGATTCAGTTGAATCTGTTACTTCTAGTCTTCGTCCACCTCCACATAATTTAAGTTGAATTTGTTGAAATCACTCTAAATTTGCCTCAACTTTTGTTTC
>NW_025848605.1:0-664 GCF_002878395.1 Capsicum annuum
CCTTGTGTCTATGGTGAATGGTGAAGTGATTTGAAAGTGGAATTTTGCAAGTTATTCTTTCAAAAGATTTAAATGATATTTACAATATGATATTTGATATTCTTGATGAACTAAAAGTGATTGAAAAATTATATGATGACACACATGTGTTATTGTACTTATTTCATCCTCTCATGATTATGATGATTTTCTTTGGACTATGTGAGTCTTTCATACATCCTGCATATTTCTTATAAATATTTATGATGATTATATTTATACAACTGCATACACCGCCATATATTCGGTTCCTTTCCATGGTTCTAACCCACATCTTTGGATGTGGGCTGTATTTTCTCGGAATGTAGGTTCAGGTGCTCAGTTGCAGGTTCGACCATGATTCTTCTGGCACGCTGCTCTACATCCTCTGTTATGGTGAGTCCTCATGTTTTGAGGACTTGATGTTTGATGTTGGTTTCACGGAATCATTTACATTTGATAACTGAGTATGAGTCAGTTGGGGCATGTCTCAATTGCTTGCTGGTTTTATTGATTTTCTTAGAGGCTTGTCAGACTAGTATAGATGTTGGGAGTTGACTAATAAGTCATATTTTGTTATCTTTTTGAAATTCTTTTATTCTTGGATGATGATTACTCTGTTGATATTTGAGGCTTATTTATGGAA
>NW_025848605.1:764-3968 GCF_002878395.1 Capsicum annuum
TTTTGAAATTCTTTTATTCTTGGATGATGATTACTCTGTTGATATTTGAGGGTTATTTATGGAAACCCCATTGATTTGTGTTGAACTGAATGAAAATGGCTCAAAGGGTTAGCTTGGGGCTACTCATAGCCTCAAGCACTGTGTGATGATCCGGGACCCTTTTTTCGAGGTGTTACAAACTTGGTATCAGAGCCTAAGGTGTTAAGGTATCCTAGGGAGTCTGACAAGCCACATTAAGTAGAGTCTTGATCATCGGTGTGTAGCGCGCCACATCTATGAGCAAGAGGATACAAGATGTTTTAGGAAAAAGTGTGATTCTATCTTTCAGAAGTCTATTGTGCTTAAAGTGTCTCTCTCTGCTCTTTCGTGCTCTCTTCTTACAGAAATATGCCTCCACGTCAAGCGAGAAGAAATAATAATGGTCAGCAACCTCAACCCGCTGACCCATTGAATAAAAATGTGTCTTATGCTGAATTTTGGGCAGCCTTTCAGGCGCTGGGCCAAGCTGTTACTGCAAATATTCAAGCCAATCTGGCCCCAGCTCCACAGCAGCAGGGAGGTGATTTAGCTGCTGCCAGGATCCGTGACTTCATGAGGATGAATCTGCCAGAATTCTATGGGTCCAGGTCCGATGAGGATCCACGGTTATTTTTAGAGGAGGTGCGGAAGATTACTCAGGTAATGCATGTATCTGAGGAACATAGTGTGGAGTTGGCTGTGTATAGGCTGAAATACCTTGCTTATGACTGGGTTGTTTCTTGGAGGAAAGGTAGAGATGAGGGAGCTGTCCCTACAACTTGGTAAGAGTTCCAAGATGCCTTCCTGGATATGTTTTTCCCTTTGGAGATGAGGAAGGCGAAGGTGGAAGAGTTTATGAACCTGTGACTGGGCTCTATGACTGTTAGGGAGTACTATCTAAAGTTCAATTAGTTGGCCGAGTATGCTCCTGACTTAGTGGATGATAATCGGGCTAGTATGAGTAAGTTTGTGACTTGAGTGTCTAGTTATGTGGTTAAGAAGTGTAGGTCTGCAATGCTGAATAGTGAGATGAATCTTTCTACGCTGATGACTCATGCCCAATAGATTAAGGTAGACAAGATTAAGGAGAGAGATAGAATGAGAAGGAATAAGAGAGCTAGGTTCGAGCAGCACGGACAGGGTCAGACTAGATCGCAGGGAGGGAGTCTCCCTCAGTATCAAGATCATTCATCTATGCTAGCACCGTTATCTGCTAGTGCTCCTGTTCCTAGAGGTAGGAAGGACCAAGGTAGCAGGCCATATGCATACAGGTCCCAGTACAGTGCTGGCAATAAGCCAAATCGTCCCCTATGTGCTAAGTGTGGTAGGGCTCATTCGGGTGAGTGTTGGGGTGAGAAGAGGGGTTGTTTCCAGTGTGGTGACATGGGTCACAGAGTTAGAAATTGTTCACAGGATGGACAAGGCGTCTTGACTATCACCCTCAGACCCAGACTCAGACTGTTAATGCTCTAGTTCCAGCAACTCGCCCAACCCCAGCTCAGGGCACTTCTTCTAGCAATGCTGGCAAGCAGTGCCAAAATAGATTGTATGCTTTACCGTCCCGCCAGGAACAAGATGACTCTTTCGATGTTGTTACTAGTATGCTTCGTATATTTCAGTTTGATGTGTATACTTTGTTTGATCCTGGATCCAGTTTCTCATATGTTATACCTTTGATTGCTATTAATTTTGAAATGAGTCCTGAGATCATTCCTGAGCCTATCCTAGTTTCTACCCCAGTGGGTGATTCGATTGTTTCCCAGAAAGTGTATAAAAAGTGTCCTGATATTAGAAGTTTCTTAGGTTTAGCTGGCTATTACCGTCGTTTTGTTGAGGTTTTCTTCTCTATAGAGTCTCCTATGACTCAGTTGACCCAAACAAAAGTGATGTTCTTGTGGTCCGAATCTTGTTAGAAGAGTTTTGAGGAGTTGAAAACTCGACTCACTTCAGCCCCTATTTTGACTTTTCCTGATGGTGTTGATGGTTTTGTGGTGTACTGTGATACTTTGAGAGTTTGGTTGGGTTGCGTATTGATGCAGAAGCGTAAAGTGATAGCTTATGCTTCTAGACAGTTGAGAAAAATTACCCCACCTATGACCTTGAGTTGGTTGCTGTTGTGTTTGCTTTGAAAATCTAGAGACACTATTTGTATGGTGTCCATGTTGATGTTTTCACTGATCATAAGAGTCTGCAGTATGTGTTTACCCAGAGAGAATTGAATCTTAGGCAGAGACGATGGTTAGAATTGTTAAAGGACTATGATATGGGTGTGTTGTACCATTTGGGCAAGGCCAATGTTGTGGTGGATGCCCTAAGTAGAGTGTCCATGGGTATTGTTTCGCATGTGGTAGAAGGAAAGAAAGAGTTGGCTCGTGATGTACATCGTTTGGCTAGATTGGGAGTTAGGTTGTTTGACTCTGCTGAAGGTAGTATAGGGGTTTAGAGTAGTTCCAAATCCTCCGTGGTTTCGAAAGCGAAGGAAAAGCAATACTTAGATGCTAGTTTGGTCCGACTGAAGGACTCAGTCAAGGACCAAAAAGTAGAGGTTTTCTCTTAAGGGGGAGAGGGTGTGTTGAGATTGCAGGGTAGATTATGTGTCCCAAATGTTGATTATATGAGACAGAGGATTATGGATGAAGCGCACGGGGCGCGATATTCTATTCATCCTGGTACCACCAAGATATACCGAGACTTGCGGGAAATCTATTGGTTGAGTGGCATGAAGAAAGATATAGCAACATTTGTAGCTAAGTGTACAACATTCCACCAGGTTAAGGTTGAACACCAAAGACCTGGTGGTATGATGCCAGAGTTTAGTATTCCCACCTGGAAGTGGGAAGAGATAAATATGGACTTCGTGATTGGTTTACCTCCGTCCCGACGCCATCATGATTCCATTTGGGTTGTGGTTGATAGGTTGACTAAGTCTGCTAATTTCTTGCCTTTTCATACTTCATATACTTCTGAGGATTACGCTAGATTGTATATCCGAGAGCTAGTCAGACTGCATGGAGTTCCCTTGTCTATAATTTTGGATAGGGGTACTCAATTCACTTCGCAATTTTGGAAAGCTTTTCAGAAGGGTCTTGGTACACAAGTGCTTTTGAGTTCTACTTTTCATCTGCAGACCGATGGCCAGGCTGAGCGGACCATCCAGACCTTAGAGGATATGTTGAGAGCTTGTGC
>NW_025848606.1:0-559 GCF_002878395.1 Capsicum annuum
TCCAAGAATAAAAGAATTTCAGAAAGATAACAAAATACGACTTATTAGTCAACTCCCAATATCTATACTAGTTTGACAAGCCTCCAAGAAAATCAATAAAACCAGCGAGCCATTGAGACATGCCCTAACTGACTCATACTTAGTTATCAAATGTAAACAATTCCGTGAAAACAACATCAGACACCACGTCCTCAGAACATGAGGACTCACCACAACAGAGGATGTAGAACAACGTGCCCGAAGAATCATTGTCGAATCTAGAACTGAGCACCTGAACCTACATTCCGAGAAAATGCAGCCCACATCCGGAGATGTGGGTCAATAACATGGAAAGGAACCGAGTATATGGGGGTGTATGTAGTTGTATAAACATCATCATCATAAATATTTATAAGAAATATGCAGGATGTATGAAAGACTCACATAGCCCAAAGAAAATCATCATAATCATGGGAGGATGAAATAAGTACAATAACACATGTGAGTCATCATATAATTTGTCAATCATTTTCAGTTCATCAAGAATATCAATTCTCATAATGTAAATGATATTTACATT
>NW_025848606.1:659-3681 GCF_002878395.1 Capsicum annuum
TAATAAGAAATATGCAGGATGTATGAAAGACTCACATAGCCCAAAGAAAATCATCATAATCATGGGAGGATGAAATAAGTACAATAACACATGTGAGTCATCATATAATTTGTCAATCATTTTCAGTTCATCAAGAATATCAATTCTCATAATGTAAATATCATTTAAATCTTTCGAAAGAATAACTTTCACAATTTCACTTTCAAATCACTTCACCATTTACCATAGACACAAGGAAACACACACACACTGGGAGATCCTATAAACGACATAAACCATGTGAGCCATATGGAGTCCAACGTACAACCCACGTTGGGGAGATCCGTCTTATCCTTGCCATCAGAGTAGGACTATCGATATCAAATCCACATAAACTAATGATCACTATATAAATCAGCCTCAGGCTCACTCCTATGGGGGCACGTAGTTCTAGGAAAGTAAGGTCGCTTTATACCTCCCACTCGGTGCTAAAGATTTCTCCCGGACTTAGCTCAGATCATTTCAAAGACAATCCACAACAAAATAATTTCAGTAATATATAAATATACATCGGGAGCCATCATGCTTCCCATCTATCAAAATCAACTACGTTGTGGATTTTTTTCACACTCAATATCAAAATAACTCCATTAAGATTGAAAGGTCAAATCATTCAAAATATCTCAAATATTCAACATCAACGTGCTTATAACATATGGATACTGAGATTTACTGAGTTTTCTTCCTGTTCAGTCGTTGACTGAGTTCTATTAATCATAGTACGACTGAGATTATCTTGAGACTGACTCAGCTCTAGGCACACAACTATATTTTTCGGGTACAAGTACCCCCAGAACTTGATGGAAGGGAACTGACAGGACTTGGTTCTTTGAATTCATAACCAACATCCACATCATAGTAATAGATTCACCATATACTCAATAAAACATAACTTTAAGTACTTGAAAATACTAACATGTATTTTTATAGGAAATGCAAGCCAACACTTCATAACTCATTCCACAAGATCTTGCAATAAACACATAACATGCATTCAAGGTACATAATTAAGGATTTCATGCTAACATGTTACCATCCATTTACTAAAGCTTTTTAACAAACACTTGGCATGCTTAGCTTATACCAAACTCGGGGATTTCTAGTCAACATTGTCATAATGACCCAATTTTCTTCATACAAGCATTTTATCAAACATGTAGGGAGCATGCTTTAGTTATTCAACAATTACTACTTATAAATATCATGACTCCATCAACCAATTCATCATACAAGGATTTCAACATGATATGATCATAGTTCAACACACATGGAAAAATATGATTATTTCCAACGTCAGTCAACATATAACAATACCACACTTCAATCATCTTGGCCTTACAACAATTCATTACACCAATTAACAAGATTACATAATTCAACATGCTCCTTGAAGAGGCTTTATTATGAACACCATAAGATCAACACATACTAGGGTCAAAGCTTGAGTCTTTATCATCAAATCATGAATTTAATTTCAACCACATCAAGAACTTCAATTTCAAACCACACAAATCATAAAAACTCATAAAAAATATTATCTTTGAATTTTTAAAAAGGATTCTTGAGCTTCTTGGGTGAAAGGAACACAAGAATCAACACTTGCATACCTTAATCTTTGAAATTGAATGAATTCTAATGCTTGAGGCTCTATCCACACTAGTAATAAATGATTCTCGAAGAAAACACTATGAGAAACTTGATTCTTGAAGAAATCTTGAAGATTTATGGATGATTTTTGGAAGATTAATGTTTTTGAATTGAAACCCTAGATATTTTCTTAAAAGAATTAGAAGAGAGAATAATGAAATTAGGGTTTGGATGGGAGTTCTCATATTTATAGAGGCCTTCAAAAGATGGGAAAAATACCAAAATACCCTTGCAAAAATGTCCCTTAATTTCTGGAAAAAATAGCTAACGACATTCGTGACAAGTCGTCAAGCTGGTGATAAGTCTTCACGAAATATCGTCACAAAAGGGTGAAATCTTGATTTTCTGGTTTAGGTTGACGACATTGGTGATAAGCCATCACGGGCGTGACGACTTATCACAAAATGTCGTCACTGGGGGTGGAAATCTACCCATGACTGACGACATTAGTGATAAGTCGTCACGCTTGTGACAGCTTATCACAAATGTCGTCACTCAGTTTCCTAGCCCGACATGCTGGAGTAAAATGGAAATAACTCCTTTCTCTAATATTGGATTTGGAAAAAATTGGTATCGTTGGAAAGATAATTCAAAGAGATTTCATTTGATATATAGTAGGTCCTTCGATATATATAAGGAGTTACGGTCAATTGAAGTTGGCCCAAGTTTTGACGCTCACTAAAACTTGAATGATAGGAAAGCTTTCAAATTTTCCTTGATTTAGGGGACCTCTATGATCTTAATTCATGCTCAAATAGATTCTTATACTACATAATTGATTAACACACTAAATTTACATAGGATTCGAGGCTTTTGGAACATCCATGCATATGAATGACAGATTTCCATTCTAGTCCAAAATGTGGGGTGATACATGGTGGTTTAGAGAAATCTGGACAACACTTCAGTCCTGATGTTGTTCAGACTTCTGATAAGATGTTTGACGGTACAAAGGTAAATATTTAACTTACATATATGTATTTACACGGTGTTTTAAATATACTTTCATTATGTTTATTTTGTTTTTTTAAGTTAATATATATATGAGTATATACAGTAATAGTGAAACATTCATTTGAAATAAATCATGTAGTGTATATATGTATTTTTGAGACTTCTGTTATAACAATATGTATTTTTAGGTCGATTGCAAACTTCATACTTTGTAAAATAGTGTGTTTTTTGTTTTTTATATGAATATGTATTTTGAGAATGTTGTTATATCAATATATATTTTTAATGGATTTATACATATATATTCAGTTTGAAAAAAATATATACATATACAGTGAACTCAAGTATTAATAGTTTATTGAACTTCTATTTGTATTTATAG
>NW_025848607.1:0-1968 GCF_002878395.1 Capsicum annuum
CCCTTTGAGCCATTTTTATTCAGTTCAACACAAATCAACGGGGTTTCCGTAAATATCCCTCAAATATCAATAGAGTAATCATCATCCAAGAATAAAAGAATTTCAGAAGGATAACAAAATACGACTTATTAGTCAACTCCCAACATCTATACTAGTCTGACAAGCCTCTAAGAAAATCAATAAAGCCAACGAGCCTTTGAGACATGCCCCAACTGACACATACTCAGTTATCAAATATAAATAATTCCATAAAACCAACATCAGACATCGCGTCCTCAAAACATAAGGACTCACCACAAAAGAGGATGTAGAACAGCATGCCCAAAGAATCACTATCGAACCTGGAACTGAGCACTTGAACCAACATTCCAAGAAAATATAGCCCACATCTGAAGATGTGGGTCAGTACCATGGAAAAGAACCGAGTATATGGGGGTGTATACAGTTGTATAAACATCATCATCATAAATATTTATAAGAAATATGCAGGATTTATGAAAGACTCACATAGACCGAAGAAAATCATCATAATCATGAAAGGATGAAATAAGTACAATAACACATGTGAGTCAATTTATAATTTGTCTATCACTTTCAGTTCATCAAGAATATCAATTCTCATAATGTAAATATCATTTAAATCTTCTGAAAGAATAACTTTCACAATTCCACTTTCAAATTACTTTACCATTTACCATAGACACAAGAAAACACACACACACTGGGAGATCCTATAACCGGCATAAACTATGTGAGCTACATGGATTCCAACATACAACCCACGTTGGGGAGAGCCGTCCTATCCTTTCCATCGAGTAGGACTATCGATATCAAATCTATATAAACTAGTGATTACTATGTAAATCAGCCTCAGGCTCAGTCCTATGGGGGCACGTAGTTCTAGGTAAGTAAGGTCTCTTTATAAAGATTTCTCCCAGACTTAGCTCAGATCATTTCAAAGACAATCCACAACAAAACAATTTCAGTAATATATAAATATACATTGGGAGCTATCATGCTTCCCATCTATCAAAATCAACCATGTTGTGGATTTCTTTCACACTCGAGTTTAAAACAACTCCATTAATACCAAAAGGTCAAATCATTCAAAATATCTTAAATATTCAACATCAACGTGCTTATAACACACACTTTCTCAAAAAAAAAGCAACACAATTTTCAATGGAGATTCACGACCCAATTATCAAAATCATGATAAATATCGTTCAAGATTCATGCTTTATATCTCCACACATGTAAATTCATCTTTCAAAATCATAAACATTAAGATTACATAATAATCATCATAAGATATGGGTCCATGCTTCAAATTTGTATAAATCAAATAAAAATTATGCCTTTGTAAAGAAAATTACTTGTGGGCACAAGAACGAAAAAAAGTTAATGTTGAAAAACCTCACATATCTTGAATGATGAAATTTAGATCGATACTCATTTTTGAGATGTTAATCATGCCTTGGAATGATGGTTCTTGGAGTTCTTGAACTAGGAACTTGGAATCTTGAATAAATTTGCAGAATTAATGGTGAACTTTGGAGGTTCTTGAATTTGAATGTAGGAGCTTAGGATTTTCTTTTTGAGGGAATTTGATGAAATATAACATATAATGCTTCTAATAGGCTTTAATATAGGGTTTGGATGGATTTTGGGTGAGGGGTGATGACCAAAACGCCCCTAAAAATCAAAAAAATTCTCAAATCTATCCTTTGGTGGAGTGTTTTGATAGTTTGAAGTAGATCAACCATAATATTTTACTCCGATATCCAAATTAGATAAAACCAATTTTATTAGATAAAGGACTCTCATATCTTTCCGTTGGTATATAGTATCTCACAAAAATCATTGTTTACGAGGAGTTATGATCATTTGAAGTTGACCCAAAAATTCTCTTTTGATAGGATGAAGTAGATCGACCATAACTTTTTGCTTCGATGGATAAATTACATG
>NW_025848608.1:0-2516 GCF_002878395.1 Capsicum annuum
CTATGGTGAATGGTGAAGTGATTTGAAAGTGGAATTATGAAAGTTATTCTTTCGAAAGATTTAAATGATATTTACATTATGAGAATTGATATTCTTGATGAATTGAAAGTGATTGACAAATTATATAATGACTCACATGTGTTATTGTACTTATTTCATCCTCTCATGATTATGATGATTTTTTTCGGGCTATGTAAGTCTTTCATACATGCTGCATATTTCTTATAAATATTTATGATGGTGATGTTTATACAACTGCATACACCTCCATGTACTCGGTTCCTTTCCAGGGTACTGACCCACATCTTTAGATGTGGCCTGCATTTTCTTAAAATGTAGGTTTAGGTGCTCAGTTCCAGGTTTGATAGTGATTCTTCGGGCACGCTGTTCTACATCCTCTGTTGTGGTGAGTCTTCATATTCCGAGGACGTGATGTCTGATGTTGGTTTCACAGAATCGTTTACATTTGATAACTGAGTATGAGTCAGTTGGGGCATGTCTCAATGGCTCGTTGGTTTTATTGATTTTCTTAGAGGCTTGTCAGACTAGTATAGATGTTGGGAATTGACTAATAAGTCGTATTTTGTTATCTTTCTGAAAATTCTTTTATTCTTGGATGATGATTACTATATTGATATTTGAGGGTTATTTATGAAAACCCCGTTGATTTGTGTTGAACTGAATAAAAATGGCTCAAAGGGTTAGCTTGGGGCTACTCGTAGCCTCAAGCATCGTGTGACGCTCCGGGACCCGTCTTCTGGGGTGTTACAAACTTGGTATTAGAGATTAAGGTTTTAAGGTGTCCTAGGGAGTCTAACAAGCCGCGTTAAGTAGAGTCTTGATTATCGGTGTGTAGCGCGCCATATCTATGAGCAAGAGGCTACAAGATGTTTTAGGAAAAAAATGTGATTCTTTCTTTCAGAAGTCTATTGTGCTTAAAGTGTCTCTCTATGCTATTGATTCGTGCTCTCCTCTTTCAGAAATATGCCTCCACGTCGAGCAAGAAGAAATAATGATGGTCAGCAACCTCAACCCGCTGACCCATTGAATGAAAACGTGTCTCGTGCTAAATTTTGGGCAGCCTTTCAAGTGTTGGCCCAAGCTGTTACTGCAAATATTCAGGCCAACTTGGCCCCGGCTCCACAGCAGGAGGGAGGTGATTCAGCTGCTGCCAGGATCCGTGACTTCATACGGATGAATCCACCGAAATTCTATGGGTCCAAGTCTGATGAGGATCCACGATTGTTTTTAGAGGAGGTGTGGAAGATTACTCAGGTGATACATGTATCTGAGGAACATAGTGTGAAGTTGGCTGCGTATAGGTTGAAAAACCTTGCTTATGACTGGGTTATCGCTTAGAGGAAAGGTAGAGGTGAGGGAGCTGCCCCTACAACTTGGCAAGAGTTCCAGGATGTATTCTTGGATAAGTTTTTCCCTTTGGAGGTGAGGGAGGCGAAGGTGGAAGAGTTTATGAACCTGTGATAGGGCTCTATGACTGTTATGGAGTACTGTCTAAAGTTCAATCAGTTGGCCAAGTATGCTCCTGACTTAGTGGCTGATAATTGGGCTAGTATGAGTAAGTTTGTGACTAGAGTATCTAGTTATGTGGTTAAGGAGTGTAGGTCTGCTATGATGAATAGTGAGATAAATATTTCTAGGCTAATGACTCATGTGCAACAGATTGAGGCAGACAAGATTAAGGAGAGAGATAGAATGAGAGGAAATAAGAGAGCTAGGTCCGAGCAGCATGGACAAGGTCAGACTAGATCGCAGGGAGGTTATCGCCCTCAGTATCAGGATCGTTCGTCTATGCCAGCACCGTCATCTGCTAGTGCTCCCGTGCTTAGAGGTAGGTAGGAGCAAGGTGACAGGTCATATGCATCCAAGTCCCAGTACAGTGCTGGCAGTAAGCCAAATTATCCCCTGTATCCTAAGTGTGGTAGGGCTCATTCGGGTAAGTGTTGGGGTGAGAAGAGGGGTTGTTTCCGGTATGGTGACATGGGTCACAGAGTTAGAGATTGTCCATAGGATGGACAAGGGCGTCGTGACTATCGCCCTCAGACCCAGACTCAGACTGTTAGTGCTCCAGTTCCAGTGACTCGCCCAACCCTAACTCAGGGCACCTCTTCTAGCAATGCTAGCGGGCAGTGCCAGAATAGATTCTATGCTTTACTATCCCACTAGGAACAGGAGGACTCTCCCGATGTTGTTACTGGTATGCTTCGTATATTTCAGTTTGATGTATATTCTTTGTTGGATCCTGGATCCAGTTTCTCATATGTTACACCTTTGATTGCTGTAAATTTTAAAATGAGTCCTGAGATTATTCTTGAGCCTGTCCTAGTTTCTACCCCAATGGGTGATTCGATTGTTGCCCAGAAAGTGTATAAAAAGTGTCCTGTTACTGTTCTTCATAGAGTCTTGTTGGCTGATCTGATTGAGTTAGACATGGTAGATTTTGATATGATTCTGGGTATGGACTGCCTGTATTATTCTTATGCCTGTATTGATTGTCG
>NW_025848609.1:0-2838 GCF_002878395.1 Capsicum annuum
ATTTATTCAAGATTTCAAGTTCCTAGTTCAAGAACTCCAAGAACCATCATTCAAAGGTACGATTAACATCTCAAAAATGAGTATCGATATAGAGTTCATCATTCAAGGTATAAGGGGTTTTTCAATAAGAGCTCTCTTTCGTTCTTGTGCCCAAAAGTAATTTTTTTTTACAAAGGCATGATTTTTATTTGACTTTTATGAATTTGAAGCATGAACCCATATCTTATGATGATTATTATGAAATCTTCTTATTTATAATTTTGAGAGATGAATTTACATGTGTAGAGATATACAGCATGAATCTTGAACGATATTTATCATGATTTTGATATTTGGGTCGTGAATCCCCATTGAAAATTATGTTTTTTTTAAGAAAGTGTGTTTTATAAGCACGTTGATGTTGAATATTTGAGATATTTTGAATGATTTGACCTTTTGGTCTTAATGGAGTTATTTTAAACTCGAGTCCGAAAGAAATCCACAAAGTGGTTGATTTTGATAAATGGAAAGCATGATGGCTCCCGATGTATATTTATATATTACTGAAATTGTTTTGTTGTAGATTGTCTTTGAAATGATCTGAGCTAAGTCTGGGAGAAATATTTAGCACCGAGTGGGAGGTATAAAGCGACCTTACTTCCCTAGAACTACGTGTCCCTGTAGGAGTGAGCCTGAGGCTGATTTATATAGTGATCACTCTTTGTGTGGATTTGATATCGATTGTCCTACTCCGATGGCAAGGATGGGACAGCTCTCCGCAATGTGGGTTGTACGTTGGACTCCATGTAGCTCACATGGTTTATGTCAGTTATAGGATCTCCCGGTGTGTGTGTGTTTCCTTGTATCTATGGTGAATGGTGAAGTGATTTGAAAGTGGAATTGTGAAATTTATTCTTTTGAAAGATTTAAATTATATTTACATTATGAGAATTGATATTCTTCATAACGGAAAGTGATTGACAAATTATATGATGACTCATATGTGTTATTGTACTTATTTCAACCTCTCATGATTATGATGATTTTCTTCAGGCTATGTGAGTCTTTCATACATCCTGCATATTTCTTATAAATATTTATGATGATGATGTTTATACAATTGCATACACCCCCATATACTCGATCCCTTTCCATGGTACTGACCCACATCTTTGGATGTGGGCTGTATTCTCTCAGAATGTAGGTTCAGGTACTCAGTTCCAGGTTCGATAGTGATTCTTTGGACACGCTGTTCTACATCCTCTGTTGTGGTGAGTCCTCATGTTCCGAGGACGTGATGTCTTATATTGGTTTCACGGAATTGTTTACATTTGATAACTGAGTATGAGTCAGTTGAGACATGTCTCAATGGCTCGCTGGTTTTATTGATTTTCTTAGAGGCTTGTCAAACTAGTATAGATGTTGGGAGTTGACTAATAAGTCGTATTTTTTTATCTTTCTGAAATTATTTTATTCTTGAATGATGATTACTCTGTTGATATTTGAGGGTTATTTATGGAAACCTCGTTGATTTGTGTTGAACTGAATAAAAATGGCTCAAAGGGTTAGCTTGGGGCTACTCATAGCCTCAAGCACCGTGTGATGCTCCGGGACCCATTTTCTGGGGCGTTACAACAATGTGCAACAATTGGCTTAATGTGAGAGAGTTTAACTTCGCCTCTGTACATCTTATGACAGACCAATTTGGATTCCAAATTGGTGGCTATGCAACAGTCAACTTAGGGTGTGAGAGTTGAACTTCGCCTCCGTACACTCTATCACCAATTTGACTTAAAGATAGTGCCTATGTAATAATTGGCTTAGGGTGCAAGAGTTTAACTTCGCCTCTGTACACTCTAAAATCGACCAATTTGACTTCAAGATGATTCATTATTTCTAACGTATGTGGCAATTTACTTATGCAATAGTCTTCTTTAAGTATGGTATCTTTCACCGATGCACTTATGTAATGGGCTTCTTTAATTATAGGCCCTTTTACCGATACACTTATGCGATGGTTTTCTTTAAGTATATGCCCTTTCACCGATGCACTTATACAATGGTCTTCTTTAAGTATAGGCCCTTTCACAATGATTTTCTTTAAGTATGGGCCCTTTCACAGATGCACTTACACAATGGTCTTATTTCATTATATACCCTTTTATCGATACGCTTATGCAATGGTCAACTATAAGTATGGTACCATTTACCGATGCACTTATGCAATGGTCTTCTTTAAGTATAGTCCCTTTAACGAATACACTTATGCAATGGTATTATTTAAGTATGAGCTCTTTTATTGGTGAACTTATGCAGTAGTCTTCTTTATGTATGGGCTCTTTAACTGAAACACTTCTGCAATAGACTTTTTTAAGTATGGGCCCTTTCACCGATGTACTTATGCAATGGTATTCTTTATGTATGCGCCTTTTCAATGGTCAACTTAAGGTACTAGAGTTTAACTTCGCCTCCTTCACCTTGAGACCTGACAAGTTTGGCTTTAAGTATGGTTCCTCTTTAATGGTTAGCTTAAGGTGTAAGAGTTTAATTTTGCCTCCATTACCTTGAGGCCTGTTAAGTTCAACTGCTTTAATTAATCTATCAAAATGTAGCTTAAGGTACAAAGGGACAAATCTTTCCTACTTTAAAGGCATGGAAATTTTGATATTCTTTTAGGAATAATTTCACAATAGAGACTAGCTTAGGGTGCAAAGGGAAAAACCTTGTCCACCTTAAGGCAAGGGAATTTTGAGCTCCTTTTTAAGGATAAACCCATGAGAATCCAACTTAAGGTGCAAAAGGACAAATCGTGTCCACCTTAAGGAATGAAATTTTTTTATATCTTCTTAAGGATAAATC